>NC_041231.1:75919947-75985402 GCF_002837175.3 Physeter macrocephalus | reverse complement strand
GAACCCATGTCCCCTGCATCGGCAGGCGGACTCTCAACCACTGCGCCACCAGGGAAGCCCCCAAAACCATTTTCATGATAAAACGAGACATCCTTTGACTATTTTAGTCTCATTCTCTCATGCAGTTTTCCAGAGGCTATGTCACCTATGATGACATCATGGCTCTGCTGGATAATGGAATGTGTGCTTATGCATTCTCATGTTTTAAAATGTTCTCAGTTTTATTTTCTAATGTGACAAAAATCTCTCTCTATAAAGCCCATGTATACAAAATTCCTAGGGGTCCTCAATATTTAAGAGTCTAATGGGGTTTGAGATGGCTGCTTTAGGAAAACATTTGGAATTTTGAAGTTCCAAACATCAGCTGCAGAGTCACCTCAACCCAGATCACGCCCTTCCTGGGGTAGCCCACATCTAGTGACTGATCAAGACCAGACTACAAAGGCAGGGCTTTGGGAGACTGATGTCAGATACTCTGATGGGCAATAATTGCTCCAGAGCGCCCCACTGAGTTGGCCAACTCTTTGTTTGGCCTGTACTGCAGTTCAATTTCTCTCTCTGCCTAAACCTTTCTCTCACTTCCATTCATAGGGTTGATTCCGCCCTCAAACACCTTGAATACCCACAACCCTCATTCCATCCTCCCCTCCCCTCCAAAGGCCCAAAGAGGGAAATACAGTGTATATGCACAAGCCTATGTGAGACTGTTCCAGGCTCCTAAACCTCAAGATATTTCCTTTTAAAAGTGGGTTTTTTTCTTTTTTCCATTTTCTAAAACTTATTCACCCTCACTCTTTGTATCACATAATATAGCATTTGATTATATAATGTGCAGCATCTATTTCACGGGAATTAATCCTGACTCTCCAATGAAACTGTAAGTTCTTTGAGCATAGAGAACAAACAGCAATAATAACAGCACCTACAAGTCATCGAGAGCTTACAACGTTCCCAGCTTTGACTGTTTCACATATACATCTCACTTATACGCAAAACTCCAGGAGGTACAAATTATTATCCCTTTTCACAAAGGAGGCAATTGAGGTTCAGGAGGTTTAGTGGTTTACCCAAGCTATTGGGTGGCAGAGTGATGACCTACACCCAGGTCTATCTGATTCTAAAGCCTGTAAGTCACTTAACAATGTTCTTCTTTTTCTTAAATCCTCTCTAACACTATCACAATGCAGGACACAGAACAGATGTTTGGTTGACTCGAAGAAGGCCTATTGTTTCCTGGTACTTACAGCTCTGCAGCATCTCTGTCAATGTTTCCACAGATGCTTTCTCAGCACTCTCAAACCCTGCCTCTGTCAGCAGGGAGCTCACAACCACTTGCAGGGTTCGCCTTCGGGCCAGATGGTAGTTATCAGCAGGGTTAGTGGACTGTTTACTTCCTGATCTCTGTGAATCAGCAGCCCAGAACAAGAAAACATTTTCATCCAGAGGACAAGGATCCAATCACAGAGTTCACATACTGCCAATGGCAAGCAAAGGTTCTTTTGCTAAATACTTATTTATTAGTGCTTAATAAGATGTGGTTGTCCCTGATGTTTAGACTTACAGCTCTTGGCCAAATGAGTAATAACTGAGCACCCCGGGGTCTCTAAATTCGGAGACAGCTTTTCTGCCTACCTAATACTTACAATTCCAATAACAAAACGGCTGTTTTCTACTTTCTATTTTAGATTATCAGAATATATAGCTGAAGAAACACGCACGATGGGATTGAACTCATATCCATCTCCCAGAAAAAAGTGACCTCTCTCTTATTCCTCCCATCTCCACACCATTTTGCTAACGAGGAAAATTAAAACAACAAACACATGATGCTAAGTAGAGGACCTACAAGTAGGAAGTATTTTGAAACGGGAATCCCTCCCAACTTTGGCGAGCCAATAAGAAGGCGAAAGCGGCCTCGTTGCACCAATCAGGAGGTGTTCCGGGCTCCCAACCCCCAACAGAGAACGGGCCAATCAGTATACAGGTCCAACAACTCAGGAGGCAACCGCCGAGTCTGGAGAAGGGGGTCACGTACGACCTGAAAGACCCTCCTCCACTCAGAGCTCATGGTGGGGCTGGATTTCTGGGTATAAGATTGTAGCCCAGGCTAGGGGAAAGTTAGAGAATGCCCCGACTCTCTCGGCTTCGGCCCCGCGCCTCCCGCCCTTACCGTTCCGGAGCTGCCAGCCCCGGCAGTGGCCGCCGCGTCGGCCATCTTGCTCTGGCGTAATGTGCCTGAGCGCAGGGCAGGATGGGGCTTGTAGTCACGGGGCGGGGAGGAGCGGCGAGGGGGCGGGGCGACACGCGCCCCTCTGGGCTTTCCTAGGCCCAGCGGAGTCGGGAGGGTGTGTTGGGTGACCCCGCTCACTTGGCCTTCTGTGAACGGTGTGTTCAGTAAGCCCCGGAAGTGGCCAGGAAAATGAGCTCTCGGTTTTATACCTATTTTGAAATGAAATCGCTTTTCGTAAAATGCACATCCCTGGAACACTCCAAAGTTGCCCGATAGCAACCTCTGCCTGGGTCCCACTGGGTCCCCATCATTTACTCTCTAGGGGAGGGGTCTGGGATTCTGTATTCTTAAAACCTCCAGGTGATTCTTCTGAGCGGGAAATTTGGGGAAACCTTGTTTTGTGCTGGCGGCCCCGCAGCCCACTTGGAACTAGATCTCAACAGCCACCCAGTCCAGGTGTTCCAACGCATCCCGCTGCCTTCTCGCCGTGTATTAATCCGTAGGTATTTGCCAGGCGAGCCGGGAAGCGCCGGCGGCAGAAGGCTGTCCCTTGCCCGCCTTACTCCCAGGCCGTTGCGTCAAGGTGGTGCCTGTGGTTTTCTGCGGTTCACTCGCGGGTCAGCCTCTCCGGATGGGAGTCCTTCGTGCACCATGCCTTATTCGTCTCCGTTTGCGGGTGTCTGGCAGGACGCAGAGGCTGGGTTTGAATCCCAGCACTCGGCAGCTGTGGGATTTCGGGCACATTACCTAATCTCACTGTGCCTCGGTTTCCTCTTTTGCGAAACTGGGATGGGATGGATAGCAGGGGGGGAAATGAGCTAATACACTCAAAGGGTCTATCACTGTGCAGACGTAGAGTCAGAGGTCAAGAAGCAGCGCCTGTTATTTATTTCCTGAGCGGCGAGTGGATGAGTGGAAAACGCTCACAGGCAGATGTCTGGAAACCTGCGCCGCGCCTGCCTGCGGGGCGCACCTGCGGCTGGGGGGCACCCCCGCCCCTCACCGGGGGAACGTGCAGCGGGATGTGCGGGCTGGGGTCGCTGCGAAGGCTAAGCCGCCGGGAGGAGTCGGGGCCCAAACCTTAGCTGAGCGGAGCACCCAGCCCCTTTGTCTCCCCCGCCCCCTCTTCCCCACTTCCTGCCCAGCTTTAAACTCGGGATTGGCGGCGCGGCGGCGACTTTGTAAACACGCCGCGCCTGCGGCGGTGGAAACTGGTTCTGTTTGGGCGCCTGGGGGAGGGGTGCACGCCCCTCGCCGTGGCTAGAGGTGGCGACCCCCTCCCCATCCCCCCAAAGACAGAAGCGAGAGGCGGCGGGAGAGAGTGTGTGCAGCCACAGTCGGTGCTCCGGGGGGCTCACCTGGCGAGGAGGTAGGCTCGAGGGCTGGAGAAGCCAAGACAGACGGGTGTCAGCGTCTGCCCTCTTCGCTGGGGCCTCCAAGCTGAGGCTGGACACCTGGGCGGGGGGGTCTGAGGTTGGGGGGTTAAGGAGGTCATGGTGTCCTCATCACCTCCCGGTTGTCTCTCAAAGCTTGGGTCAGTTTCTTTCTGAGTTGCACGTGGCTGAGGGGCAGAGAAGCCCCCCAAAGCCCTGAGCTTTCTCTGTGTCTGCACAGCCACCCTCCAAGCTGATCTGGAAGCCCAGTGACCTCACTGGGCTGTCTGTTGTCGTTCCTCATACCTCAGAGATGGGGTGGGAGGCGGAAGGAGGGCAGAAGCCGTGTGGGCAAGGGAGCCTTGGGGTCATCCTGCCAGCCAGGGCCGAGGGAGGAGGCCAGAGGACAGGACTGGAAAGAGGGACCTGTCAGTGGCGGTCCCTCTGGTGTCTGATGGGTACACAAGTGATGGCCTTACCCTCTTCTGTGTCTTTTAATGTGTCAACAAGAGGAATAACTGAAGAAATTGGTTGCTGTTACTGAGGGAGCCTTAATGTATTCATTTGCAAACACTGACTGAGCACCTACTGTGTGTGGGATTGGATGGGATGCTGAACGTGCAGTGATGTTTTTCATCCACAGGGATCTCGCCTGTGTCATAGAACAACAGAGACAAAGCGTCAAGTTGGGGTGGCTGGGAAGGCTTCAGAGAGAAGAGGACATTTGAGTTGGGTTCTGAATGATGAATAGTCACCAGGCAGAGAAGTGGGGGGAAGTCTTTGTGCGAACTTACTCATTCTGCAGAGCTGGACTGAACCCTGACTGTGGTGTTAGGCGTTGGGAAACAATAGGGACCCAGAAACAGCTCTTGCTCTCTTTAACCCACTTGTCTAGACCTGAAGAAGAGATAGAAATGAACAGGATGAATTCAAGGAAAGGCATGTTTCTGGGCTGGTCCGCAAGACCCCAGAAATTCCCAGCTAGGTGCAGCTGGGAGAGTCTACCCCAGGGTGATGTAACAGTCATACAATCCTGGGGCACCCACCCCCCCATCACTGGTTGCTAGGACTGTTTCTTCTAACAAATCCTTCCTCTATGCCCCCCACCTCAATTCTCTTTGGAACTAGACATGAGTGGAAAGAACTGGATCTACCATTGCTTTCCTGAAGATTCTTCTGCTCTTTCAATTCCCAGGCTCATTTGAGAGATGGCTGACACGGTGAATTCTTTCACCACCTGTTTGCTGTGACTGCACTATCTGCACAGGCTAAATATTGGGGATATAATGGTAAACAAGTCAGAGCTTCTACCCCCCTGGAATTTAGGAGCAAAAGCATATCTGAGAATTACAGCAGGATCCATCCTTGAGACCCTGACCTCCATGATCCCAAGGGCCTTTTCTTTCCCATTTCCTTCCTTCAAGGGTTCAGAACACTAGCTAAGGCTTATATAGCACTGTCAGGTACTCTTCTAAATGTTTTAGGTGTAATGTCTCATTTAATCCTCCTAACAGTTCTATGAGGTAAGCTTATCTCCATCTTATAGATGAGGAAACTCAGGCATGGAGGAGATAATTTTCCTAAAGAGGACAGGGTTGGGATTTAAACCCAGGTCACTTGACTTGGGAGACCCTGTTCTTAACCATTTGGCTAGCCTCCCTCCTTGACTGACCACATGGAATGTGCCCTTGAGCCAGGGGCTTAGGAATTTCCAAAAGGGAGTCTATGGACCTGTGTCTCGGGTGATACAGAGGAGAGCAATCTGTTAGCTGAGTGTGGGCGCTGGTGCTGTTTACAGGGAGCCCCAGCAGGCCTGGAGTTGTGGGGACTACACAGAGCTGGTATCCTTTCCTAATGGCTGTGTGTGTGTGTGTGTGTGTGTGTGTGTGTGTGTGTGTGTGTGTGTGTGTGTGTGTGTGTGTGTGTGTGTGTGTGTTTGTGCGATGGGGTATTGATGAGGGCAGCACAACTTTCTGTAAATACACTTGCCTCTGAAATGTTTCCTCTTCACTCAAAGACCTCCTCTTAGCCTGTATGATAAAGATCCAGATCCTTACTATAGAAATTGGAGCAAGGTCTGTTACACTCTTACTCTATGTACTTGTACAAACTCTTAACTAGTCTCATTTATTGCAAATATGCCATCCATAGTTGTGTGTGTGTGTGTGTGTGTGTGTGTGTGTGTGTTTTCTCCTGAGTAAGCCTCAGTCTCCAAGAGGAACAAACCAAGGTTTGATGCAAGAAAGATGCATGGAGGTGATGTGCCAGAATCTGGGGAATGGGAAACCAAGATACCTCTTTTACTGGGAATCTTTTAAGAGCAGAGACCCTCATATTCTAGATTCCAAGGGGAACAATCCAGCTTTGTAGCTGAGTAAGGAAGATGGTCAGGGAGTAGAAGCAATCTTAAGATGCACACCTTACTTCCTCACAGCTGTTGCATACCAAAGCTGCATCCACGCATATGACCCCATCCTTCTAGGCAGACTGGGACTTGCCCACGATGCCAGCTGGGCCACAGGGCAGAGGTTCCATGGATTCCAGCCATTTTTCCACTACTTTTCTGAAACTCTAGATTTCTCACATGAGCCCTCTGAACAGATCTGGGGAGGCCCAGAGGCTGTCCCTCTCTGCCTGCAGTCAAACTACTTCTAGCGTCTGTCTTTGAGGGAGGGGTGTGGGTTGGGGGGATGGGTATTGATGCTGGGAGTTGAGGGTAGAGGGTGGCCACACCAAGATCACTGGTAAGCAGGATGTGAAGGTCAGAACTATGTGGACCTCTAGGCCACTCCTCTACACAGACACCCTCCTTCCTCCTCATTGTAGGGTGGGGTGCGATGGAAGCCTCTGCATGCCCCAGCCCCCTGCCCCAGGCGCTGTTCTCTAGGTTGAGAACAGGTTGTACTCTTGAGAAACCACAAGAGGAAGTTTAGGGAGGGCTGGGGGTGGGGAAAGTTCTGGGGCCCCTGCCAAGTTTCCCTTTCTCTGCTGAGTCGGAGGTGTGTTTATTTTGGTGTGTTTCTCTTGCCCTCAAAGACATTTAAATTTTAAACCCTCTGAGTGTCAAAGAACTGTCAAGGCCTGCCCCATTATGGGGTGTGTGTGTATGTGTGTGTGTGTGTGTGTGTGTGTGCGCGTGTGTGTTTATGCGTGTGTGTGTGTGTTTATGTGTGTGTGTTTATGTGTGGCTCGGTGGGGGTGTGGAGGTGGTCAGACACCCCTGGAAATGGGATTGCAACAAGGTACTCATTTGTTGGATTTCACCTGGGCTTTGTGCTAGATGGGAAAGGCTAACTAACTCCACAAAGTCTTCTTTTCTCCTCTCTGCCCTTTCACCTTACTCTTCCCCAAAGCGCTCCCTACAGCCCCAAACACGAGAAGAATGTGGTTATAATGGCCACTTAGGAGCTGAATGATGTTGCCAGGAGCTGTCCTAAGTGTTCTACCTGCCTTATCTCATTTGATATTCACCATAACTCCAGGTAGTAAATGCCTCTATTCCCAATTTACAGATGAGGAAACTGAAGCTCAGAAAGGCTTAGAAGCTTGCCTGAGGTCACACAGCTAGTAAGTGGCAGAGCTCAGATTTGAGCACTGGTCTATCTGACTTCAGAGCCTGTGCTCTTGACGTCTATTTAATCCTCAAATTAGGGCATCAACTTCCCCAACATATCAGACCCTGCACAATAGGAGGTTGATATCCAAAGATGTTTTAAAATGGTGCTGCTAGTGTGGGGAGGGGGTGGTTGGGGTATAGAATTGGAAGAGAGATTCTCTGGAATATATTTTAAAAAAATACCGGAGGGAAAGGAAGATGTAGTGGGTGAAAGGTTAAGGCCAAACTCTGGAATTTTGAAGCAAATGGGGAGAAGATTTGGGAGGGATACTGTAGCTGTGTTCAAACATTTGAAAGGTTGCCTTTGGTAGCCCCCAAGTAGGGGACTGGTGGAGACAGATTTCCAAAAAACATAAGCACTTTCTAACAAATAATTGTCTACTCCCCTTCTGCAGAAGTGAGTTCCTCATCTAGGGGAGTCTAGAGCACATGCCTGGGAGGGGCTTCTGTGAGCAAGAAGGCCTCAGAGCCCCTTCTACCTCTAAGCCTCCCATGTGATTATTGACCGGCTTCCCTCCCCATCTGTCCACCAGGAGGAGCTGTTGACCAGTGTGTGGCTCCAGGGCTGCTGGACTGGGGTGAAGAGCGCCACCTGGTCCTTCAGCCACCAGCTGGTTTCCTGGGGCCTATCCCCCACCCCTTCCTCAGCAGTCTACATGCCAGGGGCCAGAGAGCCACTTTTGACCCAGCACAGCCCCTGTAAAATGCGCTCTCAGGTTTTCTCTGGGCTCAGGTCAGAACAAGCAGGCCTCCGCCCCTGGGGCAGTCTCCCTTCCCCAGGTCAGGGATTCCCCTCCCCCCCTTCCTTCGCTTCCCCCTCCTTGACCTTCCTTTGCCCTGGAGATGGAAGGATCTGTGTCAGGAGCAGAGGGCAAGACCAGCAGCCCTCATGGGCATGGCCTTTCCTAGCATTTGAGGTCATGACACCCATGTCATGTCATCTCTTTTAAGATACTAGAAAGCCGCACCTCTCGGAAACTATTTGCCCTCAGCGGCCTGACCAGTTCTCCCACCCTGCTTAGAACAACCCCAGGACAGCCACTCCTAAGGAGAGACAGCAGGGGCCCAGTCGTTGTCCCTGGGAAGGAGGGGCAGCAGAGGGCTTGCCTGGTGCCTCGTTTGTTGACCCAGATCTGCTTGCTGTTCTCTGCCCCCCTCCAACCCTCGCCGCCCCTTAGAAAGGCCCAGGGCCACTGGGTCCCCAGGGGCACAGCAGGCAGGGCCCTGCATGTGCCAGGACAGAGAGTGCAGTTCCAAGCCCTGCGGCCAGAGGCCGCCTTAGAGGCCAGGCCCAGAGAGCAAGGCCATAACCAGCATGTTTCAAGCACTTAGGAACTCACTACCCACCACCCGCCAACAACAACCCTGTCAGGCAGGAGGCCCGTTTTATAGAAGAGCAAACCAAGGCACCGAGGGTTAAGCAGCTGCCTTCCATGTACACAGCAGGACAGTGGCCGAGCTGGAAGTCTGACGTGGCCGTTTGGCTGTAAAGTTTGTGCACGTGACCACTAACCCGTGCTTCCTCTCACGGAGTGGCTCAGAGGGCCTGTGCTCAGTGCAGAAACCACCCAGGTTTGAGTCCTAGCTTGGCTTCTTCCTGGCTGTGTGAAACTCAGTTTCCTTACCTGTCAAGTGGGTGTAACTGTAGTCCCTACCTCACTGGCTCATTGTGAGGATTAATCGTACTGATATTCGTCGAGTGCTTACAATATGCCAGGTGTGATCTTTTTTCACTGTAGAATTTTTTTTTTCTTTTTTTTTTGGCTGCACCGTGTGGCTTGTGGGATCTTAGTTCCCTGACCAGGGATTGAACCCGTGCCCTCGGCAATGAAAGCGTGGAGTCCCAACCATTGGACTGCCAGGGAATTCCCTTGCCAGGTGTGAAGTTTTTGTGTCCTCACAGAAGCTCTGTGAGAGAGGTACTATCATTAGGTCTTTACAGACAAGGAAGCTGTGGCACAGAGTGGATACACAGAGTAAGGAGCCGAGGCTTCAGGGCCCACGCTCTGCACCAGGCTTAGGAGGTAATACACTCAAAGCCCTGCCAAGTGCCAAACAGGTCATAAACCCTTATACGGGATACCTCTGTCGCCATCATATCATCATCACAATCATCCCCCAGACTGAGCTCCTGGGGCTGGGCATGGAGGGCTATCCAAAAACAAGGGGGCAGCCCTGCTTTCTTTCCTCACCATCCCACCAATGACTTCATCTCATCCTCTTTTCTAGAATAAAAATCGGCCCACCAATTCTGGCCCGTGGTCAGACAACTGGACAGAATAGTTGAAATTGGGACAGAAACTCCCAGTTCTGGCCCCAGTGCTGTCTGCTCCAGCTTGTCCTGCCTTCTGTTCTCTGTTCTCTTCCCTCCAGGCTGCGTCTCCTGGCCCCTCCTCTGGGGGCCCCGAGCTCTGGGAAAGGAAGCCGAGCAGGGCCTCTGACAGATGCAGACCTTGGGCTCCAACTTGGGCTCCAGCTGGAGGTGTTAGAGGCTGTGGGAGGAGGAGAGGACTGGCCAGGGGACGGGAGGATGGGGCACAGAGGGCCCCGAGGCTGCCTTCCCCTGTCTGTTCTTCACAGACTCTTCTTCCTGAGCTCTGGTTTATTAAGCTCACTCTGCTGGGTGCTGAAGAATCAGCTTGGAATAAGACGCCGGGGAGGATTTACTCTTCTCTGGCAAGTGGATATCACGAGCTGTCTTTGGATTATGGAGGGGAAGGGTGCTGTTTCCTCCCAACACCAGGCCCCTGAGAGTCAGGGCTGCTTTTTCCTTCCCTTCCAGCCCTATTCCCTTTTCTCTAAGCAGGATCTACTACAGAACCACAAACTTGGAGACTGTTCAGAGGTGGAATCTATTTTCATCCCAGTGAGTGAGGATCTTGGGGTTACAAACTCTCAGATGTACTGGATGGCTGAGCATAGGCCAGGGTGTAGAACATTCTAGTAGTTTTCCCAGGACCTCTCTCTCTTTTTCTTTCCAGTCAGCTGGTACCTGCTGGTCTTAGGGGCAGCCACCACCTTTTCTTAGAATTCTGCCTTTAAGACCAGGCTGAGTTTTTCCTCTTGGGTCTCTTGGTCTCCAAGTCTTTTTCTGCCCGGGGCCCAGCCTCTTGGGTTCTAACTCAAAACTCTTTCCAACCACTGGACATGAGCTTGGTGCTTCCTGGGTGGTCCTCAGAAGTCTTGCATCTCCCCTGCTTCTCCTCTGTCGCAGCTTCTAGGAGTCATTTTTGGTATTCCTTGTAGGAATCTATTGTGTGGATTTTCTCTGAACCCTCATTTCTTCACAGGCAGGTGGCAGTGAAGACGCTGGGGGTAATAAGCGCATATGTTTGCACAATACTTCCATGTGCCGGTGACTGAGGAAAGTGCCTACATATACTATGTACCATCTGTAAATAAGTTTATAATAAATATGCATATTTATTCACTCATTTCTCATTTACTCCTCACAAGAATCCTCTGAGGTTTCCTTACTTTGCAGATGGAGAAACTGAGGCAAAGAGGTTAAGTAACTTGCCCAAGGTCATACAGCCAGTCAGTGTTGAGAGCCCAGTGCTGAAAGAACCCTGACCGGAGTCAGAGTTTTCATGCACACTGTGTGTGTGCGTGTGCGTGTGTGTGTGTGCGCGCGCACTTAGGAGTGCCCCACCCACCAGGGGGAGTGTGAGGGGACTCCAGGTTCCCTGTTGAGATGTCTTGAACACAGCATCAGGACCGGGGAGAGCAGGCTGGTAGGCCCCTGAACTGCCTGTGTGTGACAGTGTATTTGTGTTTGATCTGCACATCTGTGTGGAGGTGTGATGGTATGGATACGCATCCCCCAGGCAAGCCCGGGGACTCCTCTGTCCCTCAGTGCTCCTGGCTGGAGCTGAAGGCTTGTCTCCTAAGCCAATCAAGACGGCAGGGAAGGAGCAAGGAGGGCCCTGCCCTGCCCCAGCTGGCAGGTCAGGTGTCGCACACTACCCAGGAAGCAGGAGTGGGTGGTGGCGATGTGAGCTTTGCTAGGTGGGGCTGGGGCCCTGACCTTTCTGGGGCACCCTGGATGAATCAGCCCGACCACAGCTGCCTTAACTGCAACATGGTGCAAACAAGCTTTTCCTCCAGCTCCCTCCCTTCCCCCCTCCATGCTCATTTTCCTTTCCTTTCTCTCCTTGGCAGGTGTGTGCCACCAGGACAGTGGCTGCGGGCACACCTCTGGAGTTGGTGGTTAAGCTGGGTCCTGGTGCTGGACCTGCAATCTTTACCTTCTAGATACTCCATCCCAAAACGGGCAGCAGCTCCAGCCTGGGGTGGAGGCCACGTACCCTGCCCAGAGGACAGGACTGTGTAGATGTAGGACTCGTGAGTTCACCCACCTGGCATATCCCTCCAACAACATCTATAAGCCTCAGAGGTCTTGTCCATTCCTCATTTACAGTAGAGCCACATTTTATGCTGTGTTGGGTTCACAGTCAGTGTAAAAACAAAACACATGTCAACATTACTATTTAAGTCTCCTTAAACTGCTCCTAAAACACAGTATGCATGGCTTGGGCATTCTCTCCCATCTCTAAGGATCTCCAGCATAGCCAGTTTTCACTGGGACAGATGGCAGAGTCTTTGGTGGAAGATTATGCTGAGCTTGGGGAAGGGCCCACGTTGTATGAACAATACGTGAGTTTCTGAGGCTGGTTGATATCTCCTCCAGTAGATAATACTGGATTTGTGGTAGTTAAATGTGCACATTTAGGAATTCAGTATGCATTCGCTTATGGGCTCTTATGGGCTCCCTGGGTTGCAAGAAAGGTTTGAGTGACCGTACTGTGGGAATCTGGAGGAAGGAGCAGTTGTTTGTGGATGGAACCAGGAATTTCTCCTCAGAGGTGCCATTTTTACTTATTTAATGGCCGAGTTGGGTCTTCGTTGCTGCACGCGGGCTTTCTCTAGTTGTGGTGAGCGGGGGCTACTCTTCGTTGCGGCGTGGTGGCTTCTCTTGTTATGGAGCACCGGCTCTAGGGTGCGTGGGCTTCAGGAGTTGCGGTGCGTGGGTTCAGTAGTTGTGGCTTGCAGACTCTAGAGCACGGGCTCAGTAGTTGTGGCACGTGGGCTCAGTTGCTCCGCGGCATGTGGGATCTTCCCAGACCAGGGATTGAACCTATGTCCCCTGCATTGGTAGGCGGATTCGTTTGTTGTTTGTTTGTTTGTTTGCGGTACGCGGGCCTCTCACTGATGGGGCCTCTCCCGTTGCGGAGCACAGGCTCCGGACGCGCAGGCTCAGCGGCCATGGCTCACGGGCCCAGCCGCTCCGCGGCATGTGGGATCTTCCCGGACCGGGGCACGAACCCGTATCCCCTGCATCGGCAGGCGGACTCTCAACCACTGCGCCACCAGGGAAGTCCCAGAGGTGCCATTTGAGAAAATGAAAAAGGAATGGATTTGATGGGAGAATATTCAAGAGCAATTTTAAATGGTGGTTGCTTTTGTATCTTTTTACTTTTCTGAATATCTGAGGTTTTTTGTTTGTTTGTTTTTTTACTGAAAGCCATATTATAGAAATAATCATTTTTCTATTCTTAATTCTATGGCAATTATTTGGCTTATTTATTCTGGGTTTGTTTTTTTTTTTTTTTTTTTTGGCCGTGCTGCATGGCTTGTGGGATCTTAGCTCCCCAACCAGGGATTGAACCCGTGCCCCGTGCAGTGGAAGCTTGGAGTCTTAACCACTGGAACGCCAGGGATTTCCCTAGCTTTATTTATTCTTTATATTATTATTGATTC
Organism: Physeter macrocephalus; assembly: GCF_002837175.3. Lineage (NCBI taxonomy): Eukaryota > Metazoa > Chordata > Mammalia > Artiodactyla > Physeteridae > Physeter > Physeter macrocephalus. The sequence goes on along the minus strand of NC_041231.1, from coordinate 75,972,423 downwards.
TAAAATAACTAGCGGCTGTTTCTATAATCACTATTATTTCTGTAAGAATAATTATTCTTCATATGACCACTTCTTGTTTCTTTAATGGTTTAAAATCTCCAGCAACACACTGGGGCAGGGAAGTAAAACATGAGAAAGGGGAGAGGGCAGGGGCATTTCAGAGACCCTGTGTCTGCTTTAACTGACATGTTAGATCTCAGGCAGTAGTTCTCAAACTTTCTGGTCTCAGGAACACTTTACACCCTTAAAGACTATTGGGGATCCCAAAGGGCTTTTGCTTTTCAAAGTTGTAGCTATTGACATTTGATTTCTAATAAAAATATGTTAAATGAGAAATTTAAAAAATATTTATTAATTCCTTTAAAGTGACAAAAAATCATTGCATGTTAACACAGCAGCATATACTGTATAAGATAATAACTATATTTTCCAAAACAAAAAAGGAAATTTGAAGTGTGGCCTTGTTTTACATTTTTCACAAATCTCTTTAATGCCTGGCTTAATAGAAGACAGCTGGATTCTCGTATCTGCTTCTACTTCAGTCTGTTGCAATATGTTGTTTTGGTCAATTTGTATGAAGAAAATCGGGCCTCACACAGATACGTGATTGGGAAGAGAGGACCTTGTGGACCTGTTCCAGGGGCTTAGTGGGACATGGAGCTGGAAAGAAATTTTGGGGCGTTGGTGGAGAAGCCAAATCAACAGTGTTGCGTTGGGGAGTTTGGATTTATTTAGGAGATAATGGGAGCCATTGAAGACTTCTGAGCAAAGAAGCGACATGATCAGAACTGATTTCTAGGGCAGTAGGCAAGAGAGAGTCTACATAAAATAAAAAAGATTGAAACTAGGGTGACGCAGTAGAAATGGAAACAAGGGGGCGATTTGGCAAAATATTTTGAAGGTAGAAGCAACAGAACTTAGTAATTATTTGGTAGGAAGGTATGAAGAGTCATCCGCCCTGTGAAATGGCTCTGCCCTTCCCCTGTTAGGTACCATGTGTACTTCTAAGATGAAGTATGTTGCCGTGTATTGTAGTTTGCTGCTAGCTCGCCTTCTCTCCTACTGGGCTACAGTGGGTGGTGAGTAAATGAATGGAGGAGAATTCAAGGACTACCCCAGGATATTTCAGCCTGCGGGGCTGGCAGAATATTGGTGCTATTAAGAGAAATTTAAAGACCAAGAGGAAAAGATGTCCATTATCATTAAGTATCATCAGGTAGAGGGTGGGATGAGATGTCAAGCTATTAATAGAGAGAAAATAGTGGGTGGACCTTGAAATATACTGTTCTCTTGGCAAAGAAGTCCATTTTCCTAGGTACTAAAGATTTGGGGAGAAATATAAAAAGCATCTAGGACTTGGTCTTGATTGTTCTTTATTCTCAAGTAACTCAAGTTCAATTAGGGCAATGTTTTTCAAAATTAGAAATGTCTTCATTTTAACCTATTTCATAAGAATGCACACAAACAGACATACGTAAAACAAGTTTCATTCACTAAGCAATACTTCCCCTCACTCCAGATGATGTACTTTTGATATTTTCTTTTTTATCCTGTTGTTTCATTTTTTTAAAATGCTGGTCCAAGATTAGCTTTATGACTTCATGACCCAGTAAAGCATCCTGACTTGCAATATGAAAAACGCTAAGTTGGCCAAGTATCAGTATTTTCAAGGTTCTGTTAGCAACAGAAACAGATTGTCCAATGTAAGGCAAAGGGAATTTATTGGAAGAAGGTTGGGAACCCGTAGACTCACCGGAAAGGCTGGAAAACTGGAAATGAGCAGAAAATGACAAAGTGCCTGAAGGCTGGGCAAAAGGACGGACAGCATGGTGGGAATGGACGGGCCGGCCCCTCCAGTTTCTGAGCTGCAGGTCAGGCGGGCTGGCTCCTGGATTTGCACTAGGGGAGAGGTAACCTCCTGAGAGGAAGTGACAGTGCTGTTGGAAAGGGGACCGTGTATTTAGCAGCTAAAAAAGAGTAGTCTACAAAAGGGAACACGACTTAGGCACATAAAAAGATACCTGACAGTGAGTGGTGTCCCTACACGATGGTAGATCTAAGTAGCTGTGTCCTTGCCTGTTGGTGACCTTGCCATGTGGTAAATTCTCCCTTCAGAAAGCAGTTTGGCCAAAGGTATCAAATCAAATGCCTCCAGAATATTCTGACCCTCTGCTTTAGTAATCCTACTTTCCAGGCTCTATCCTAATTTAAGTAATTCTAAATGTAGGAAAAAATTTTGTCCATGATGATTTTCATCAGGGCGTTATTATGTGCAGTGACGAAAAATTGGAACAACTGAAATGCCTCCCAACAGAGCATGGTTAAGCAAGGTATACTATATCCAGTAAATGGAATATTAAGTAGCCATTAAAAACGTCAAATTGCAAAAATATGTGGTATCACAGAAATTACCTATATGTTAATGTTAAGGAAAAAAATCAGGATGCAAAAGTGTACATACGATACATTTACAACTGTATGTTTTACACACATACACATGTATACACACATAGAGAAAAGACTGGAAGAAAATATACCAAAATGTGAACAGCAGCAGTTTTTTGAGGGCAGTAGAGCTATGGGTGACTTCTTTTCTACCTTTTCCCCTTTTCTAAATGTTCCAGTTCTGCAATAACAAGAGAAATGCAAAAAAAGTCATGAGTTGTGTTTCCATAAGTATATAGAAAATCAGTGTTATTATTTTCACAGCATCTCCTTGGAGACATTAGGTGCCACGTAAAAAGTTGGCACAAGGAATGCAGTGTGACGGCCCGGAGGACGGCCTGGTGTGGCCTGGGAGGTGACAGCTGCCTCTGCTTCAAATTCCCAACTGAGCAGCATTATCTGCCGACCCTTCAAGTTCTATGGCACCTATAAAGCTGAACTATCCGGGCAACTCTGGGGTGACAGCTTGGGTCGTCATGGCACTTGGGGGTGGGTCTTAATGTGAGATGACTGACTTTCAAGATCCACTTACCCATGGACGGGCACAGGACGGATCTGAAGTAGGCAGCGGGTCTTTCTTTGGGGCCGGGGGGGTGCTGCTCGCTGCTTGTCCCCTTTAGCAGCTTGGAGCAGCGGGGAGCTAAGGTAGTGAGCAGGGTGCAGGCTGTATCCCACAGTATCTGCCTTCTGCAGCTCAGCAACAGAGAAGGAGGTGGAGTCTGGATTGAGCCCCAAGATAAGGAATATGCTGCAGCTGACGGAGAAGATCAAAATACACAGCTGTGCCCCCGGGAGAATGAACTCCACATTCCATTCTCTGACCCCACCCCCAATTCTCACTTCTCCCGAGTGCCTTCGCCCACCCCACCCCACCCCACACATGCACACTCCGCATCCCCATCGGCTAGAAGGGCCTCCCCCCAGCCTTGGCTTAGGTCCCTTAGAACTTCCCACACTCACTCCCCTCCCTTAACCAGAGGCTCCAGGGCCGCTCTCCAGCTGTCTGGAAGGGAGTGAGTGCTCCGGACAGGTGGCCGGAGGCGGATGGAGAGAGGCCTCATCCAGGGCCGAGCTCCACCTGCCAGACTGGGCCACCCTCAGACTCACACGTGGGCTACTCCAGGAAGGCCCGGGAACAGAAGAGGGTGGTGGTGGTAGTGGTGGCGAGTCTGGGCAAGCTGAGGCAGGACCTGGGGCAGCGTGGGGTGGATGGGAGGAGGGCATGCAGCGGTCCTGATGGCCGGGTCTGCAAACATCTGGTTTTCACTGTGGGTGAGCCCGACCCTCCAAGAGCTCACATCCAGTAGGGGAGACAGACAGCAAGTACAAGATGTGCTGCCTGAGGGGGTCATTCCTCACCATAGTGCCCAGGGGGACCCCCAGCTCCACGGAACCCCCTGCAAGTCTCCCTGTCTCTTGAGGTTTCAAGTTACTACCCCAGACCACTTTCTAGATGTGCTAACCTGGGATTTAAAATCAAGGAGCTAGAAGGAGCAGATGTTTCTCTCTCCTGGGGCTGGGCTAACCCCTCGGGCCACCAGGAGTCATCAACACCCTTCTTCTATGTCACCCCCATTCCAGTTCCAGCCTGCACAGTGAGACTCAGCTGGACCTGGGTGCTGAGGGGCTTCAGGATAGCGCTGGTTCCCACCACGTAGTACTTCCATGTCCCAAAGATGTAGGCACTCTGGACATAACTCCTATCCTCCTGAGCTTGTACGTGGCCTCTGTCGTCACCTACAAAGGATAAAACCAAGGGGGGGCAGATGGGTGGGTGTTGGCCCTGACGTTCATCGGGCACCTTTGCACTTGGTGGGAGGATGATTGAAGGAGGAAGGTAGTGGGGGGCTCCCCAGGCTGCCCATTGGCCTGGCTGCCTGAGGGGAGGGCACCCCTACCCACCACAATGCCCAGGGAGGGTGTGCATGGGGGTTGCACCACCCTCTCAGTCCCTAACTGCAGGCAACCTGGCAGAGTCCCACATCACTCCACTTAAATGACTCCCTTGAGGTCACCAAAGCCCTCTAATGTCCCATATCTCCAGCAGATTGCTGGGCAGCCCCCCGCCTTGCATAGTCACCCACAGCCAGCAGACTCAGTGTATGCATGCTAATACTAGCCAGGACCCACTATATAATTTGCAGAGTCCCTTGTTCAAAAATTATTAAGAATTTCAAGATGGTGGCAACAGAGCATTAAACCAAGGGTGGAACCTTTCTGAGCGCAGGGCTCTGTGTGCCTGCATGGGTTACGTGCCCATGAAGCCAGCCCTGAGGGTCGCTACCATTCATTAAACACTTGCTATGGTGCCAGACCCTGTGCTGGGTGCTCACCACGCATGATCTCATTCCTTCCTCTCAGCAGCCCTATTATCCCTTTTGTGCAGACGAGGAAATTGAAGGATTAGACAAGCCACATAACTTGCTGAGGTCATCAGCTCTTAAGGGCTAGAGTGGGGGACAGAACTCAGCCTGTCTGTCTACAGAGCCTGGGCTCTTAACCACCCTGGGCCGCTCCAGCCCACAGGACTTGGGTGGTTGCTGGGCAAAGCAGCTGCTTCCCGTCCCCTTCTTCTGTCCTATCAGGGACAGGAAGGAAGATGAGGCAAGAAGCAGCAGCTGACAGTGTAGCAACAATGGCAGTGGCAGTGAGGGTGGCCAACCCAGACAGAAGTGCTGGGTAGAGACCGTGTGAGATGGGCCCAGGGGTTGTGTGAGCTAGAGGAAGCTGATAGACACCACAGCTGTGCCCTCCACCCTCTCGTCCAATGTGGGCATCACTGAGCCCTTTCCCCTCCTCTCCGCTGATAGCACCTCCACCTCTGCCTCTCTCTTCCTCTTTACAGCCGTGGTCTCTTCTCCCCAACTCTCTCTTTCACTCCCTTTCCAGCCACCCTCCACTGGGGAGGTCACTCAGGGCTCTCCTCCAGCTGTGTCCTCAATATTTAGCTCCATAGCAGTAACAACCGTGGTTTAGTGAGCACCCACTATGTGCCAGCCACGCTGCCAGGCACTTTATAGATATATAAACTTGAATTCTCTCCACAAACCTGTAAACAATGATTATTATCCCCATTTTATAAAGGAAGAAACCGAGGCTCAGAGGGGCTGAGAGATTTGTCCAAGGTTACATAGGTTTGCTGCCCTTCCTCATTGCCTTCCCCGTAGGACGGAGTTGGCCTGGTAAGGTACGGTGGTCCCTGAGCATAGAAGAGTCTTTTCTTACCAAGGAGAGAGCATGAGAAATGGTCAGTCCGAGGGAGGAATGAATTATGTATTGTGAGTGAGGGAGACATTCACCTCCTTTGTGTTAGCTGGGGTGGCATTCTAGGAGGTGTCCTGTCTACCTGGAAGGTCCTCTCTGACACTTGGGAAAGCAGACCTGATGGAGTGAGGTGATGCGGAGCTGAAGGGCTGAGGATGCTGATGAGGAGGAAAGTCCCTCTTACACATTTTACCCATTGGCACCTGGCACCAACGAATGGACTGTGATAGGCATTGAGAAAGGTTAGACTGCTGTAATAGAGACCCCCCCAAACCAGGCGCCTAAACAAAATGGAAATTTCTCACTACAATCCTGGGTAGGCGATCGGACCCCTTGTGTGTTGGGGACCCACACTCCTCCCAGGCTGTTGCCTGTCCAGGCCCTTCGATGTTGAAGGCAGCTCACCACCACATCCCCTGGGTCCATGACCCAGCCAGTGGGAAGGGAGAGAAGGGAAGGAGGGGTCACGACCCTTCCTTTTCAGGACATGACACCCAAATTGCCAGATCCCTTATCCCTTTAGCCAGAAGTTGGTCACCCACCACATTTAGCTGCAAGGGAGTTTGGGGATCATACATAGTGGAGCTTCTAGTATGAAAGGCATAAGAAGGGGAAATGGATGCTGCGGGACAATTAGGAACCTTTGCCCCAGGATCTAGATAGGCAGGGACCAAGAGAGCCTGTGTCACATGTGTGAGGATGGCTTTTCTACACGAAACCTGTGCGAGAAAGGTTCTCAGATGGACTTCTCTCTGGGGGAGGCCTAGGGCAGAGGGGCCAGCACCCCTGCCTTATCTCTAGTCAAAGGTGGAGGGTTGGGCTTCCCTGGTGGCGCAGTGGTTGAGAGTCCGCCTGCCGATGCAGGGGACGTGGGTTCACGCCCCGGTCCGTGAGGATCCCACGTGCCGCGGAGCGGCTGGGCCCGTGAGCCATGGCCGCTGAGCCTGCGCGTCTGGAGCCTGTGCTCCGCAACGGGAGAGGCCACAACAGTGAGAGGCCCGCGTACCGCAAAAAAAAAAAAAAAAAAAAAAAAGGTAGAGGGTTTGACTCTCCCTCGCCCTGACCAGAAGCCCCCTAGAGGTCCTCAGAGCCCTTGTCCCAGGAGCACTGTAGCATGGGGTGAGGCTCATTGAAGGACACCACTCTTGCCCCTTTGGGTGGCCTTGCTGTTCTCACATGGGGTAGAAAAGCATCCTGTCCCCTCACCTCAGTGATCAGATGTGATCATCTTAAGCATCAGGAGATGGAGAGTTACAGGGCTCTCAGGGCCATGTTTCAGTCTCAGAGACAGAAAGTACACAGAGTTGAGGCAGGAGGTTGAACTTTGTCCAAAACAAGGGAAATGGTTCTCCTCTCTGGAGATGTGAATCTCTAGATGCTGACGGACAGTCTTCTGGGCCCATTGTTTGCTTTTGCTCATTCATTCATTCGTTCATCATTCAGTGTCTCTGTAGTGAGCACCTGCCTCGAATGCCCCAGGCGTTGTGTTCAGTGCAGGTGGAAGAGAAAAGAACAAGACAGGCCAAGCCTCTGACCTCATGGAGCTTACAAGCCCTCAGTGTTCCCTGTCCCCTTTCTGCCTCCCCATAGAGGCCAGGCCAGGCCATTGCAGCTCTGAGAGCCACCCTTGTGGCTCAGAGCTCGAAAGTCCCAAATGGAGCCCCTGAAAGCACATGACAGGCCTCACCTGGGTGCCATCCTGGGGCGGCTAGGCGGGGGCTGGGTGGGGGCCAGATCAGGCATTGGAGTGGTGGTTCCACTTCCCTCTCACCTACTAGGCGTGGAATTGCTTTTTCTCAGTTGGTGAGGTTGGTGACTTCTCTTCTTGTGCCTGGGGGACGTGTCTCCTCTCAGCCCCTCCTCCAGGGCTCCAGTTTGGGTGGGCTCCTTCCTCCCATTACCTATGATCCCAGGAAAGAGGGTAGCGTGGGAAGTGGAAATCTATGTGGGGACACTTCCTCTCTGGGGCCTTTGGTCTCTGAGTTCCCCTCTGGGCCCCCTTGGCCCTGCAGTCCTCCCAGCTAGTCCAGGAAGAGAGGCCGCAGGCCCTCGCCTCTGCAGAGGGCTGGCTGGCCCCCTGCTTCCTCTCCTAGTGCATCCCAGACCTGCCATCCGCCTGCTCACGTTGGCCTCTCTCATTTTATTCCCTAAGGCATGGCCTTGCTCAGGCCCTGCCTGGACCCTGAGTGGACTGCCAGTGTCACCTCATGCGCTCTTACTACTTGGCAAAAGTTTGAGGCCCCAACACTGGTATATAAACCTAGGGATTTAGGCCCAATAAATAAATAAAACCTTCAGAGTCACATACCCCCATCTCTGCAGTTAAGATGGTCAGTAGGAGGGCAGGGGTCCTGTCTACCTTCCATATTTTTGGCTTTTAATGTAAGATTTGCACTTAGCAGGTGTTCAGTAGGTGGTGGGTGGTGAATGGATGAGTAGATGCAGACTGGCATTCACAGGAAGCCAGAGATATGGCTGCCCGATTATTGTAATATTGAAATACAGTCAATTTCCATTATTCATATAGTTATGTTCTATAAAGTCGCCGTGAACACTGAATTAGTGAATCCTGAGCCATTGCTCCTAGGGGAACACAGGGTTGGGTTCCTTCCAGCCTGCGGTCCCAACATTTTCATCAGCCAACCAGTGTACTCGTGTTACGTGTGTTTCTGTTTAAAGACACCTTATTTAATATCTGTTGTTGATTTGAACTCACAGCCCAGGGCAGGGTAACTCACGCCTGAAGGAAGCTTAGCTAATGCACATCTCAGCCTTCTTGCGCTCAGGATCATTGGCACATCAGCACTATGCTTGGGGGCCATTTTAAACGGTGAAATCAACAAAAAGGCCAAAAATGCTGAAAAGGTGGCACTGAATAGACTGAGAAAGACACTCGTTTACTGCACAAGAGCTGAAACAAGAGGGCAGAGCGGCGCCTTGTTCGACCTCAGCTGAGAACATGCACGTCAGGTGACTTGAATTTTTCACAGCTCTGTGCATGTCCTCGAATGACCGCAAAAGCGGCAGGAGCGTTGATTTGGGAGTTCCAGAAAAATGTTAGTGAGTAGGCAAATTCACAAATAGAGAATCCATGAATAATGAGGATGACTGTACCTCCACACAGGTTGGTATATACCTGATGCCCCCCGGGCCCAGCCCTCCCCCACAGCATTCAGCATCTAAGGCTGGGCTGCTGGGCCCAGCATGGCCCTCCAGCGTCCGTGCTCTACCACTGCTGCCTCTCTTGGGTGGGTGGGTGAATTTTGCTGCCCTGGCCTGCACTGGAGAAGGGGTGAGGAAGCCTTGCCCTGCCACCCTCCCCCTTCCGCTACTTCCTCACTGCACATGAGGCCTCCCTGGTGAACCAGACCCACACGTGCATAAAGGGAGGTGGGGTGACACGAGCAGGCAGCCACCTGTGACTCCTCTAAGCCAAGTGCTGCACCAACACCTGGGGAAGACCCCCTGGCGGTTTGGGGGAGCCTGTTTTGGCCTGATCTTTATTTACTCCTCACAAAGGAAGTAAATTAATAGCTCTTTGTGTGTCTGTGTGGATGTGCGCGTGTCAGACTGTATGAGCCTGCTGCACACCGTTAAAAACCATGGCCCAGCCCCAGAGGAAGTGGTAACAAAACGATTGTTTGTTTTATGTTCCATTTACACTCCCATCCCTTCCCCACCTCCACCCTTTTAATGTGTGCCCAGAGGCATTCTTTGCCAGTCTGGGATCCAATCATTTGTTCATCCATTTCTTCATTCACTCATTCTGGTGTGTACTGAAGCAACATAGTGCCAGAGGCTGGCAAATGTAAAAGACAGTGTAGAAGACAGTGAGGTGGGGAAAGGGCCCTTTGGCTTGTGGGTGTGACTTTCTTCCTTGAAGGACATGCTCTCCACTTGGGAACAAGGGTTGCAATATCCCCCGTGTGCCTCTTCTCTGCTCCTGTGGCTGCCTGCCTACCCCAGGCCTCCATGAGACTTGCCTGGATTACTGGGTGTTTCCATGACATCACTGCTCAAAGACCATTAGAGGCTTCCTTCCCAGGGCCCGTGAAATCACATTCGACTTGTCGTGGTTCTCTCGTTCTCCTAGCATCTGGGCTCAACCCACCTTTCCAGCCTTTTCACCTACAATCAACCTCTATCACTCTATTCCAACAAGAGTGCTGATACATCCTGGGGTGTCCCTGCTTCCATCACTTGGCTCACATTGTCCCCCTTTCTTGGGATGTACTTTGTCCTCCTTTCATCCACCCCTGCCTGTCCAAACTTGGCCATTCTTTAAGGCCCGGTTTAAATCTACTCAGCTGCTCCCCCCACATATCCCACCTCCTGGGTAGCACATCCTAGTGTATGTTGGGTGTGGATGGGTGCAGCTTCTTGTCCTTACTAGACCGTGAGCTCCTTGAGGACAGGGTCTGCATCTTAGTTGGCTTCCATCTTCTTTCATTCATTCGTTTAGCCCATATGAAGGGTGCTGTGCCTGATGACTCTGGGCTCCTGTCCTTGTTTCTCTAATGGTGCCCATCCCTGCATACGATACCTTCTTGATAAATGCTGGTCCAACAAATGAAGTCTTCGGGTACAAGTTCTCTATGCTGTGGGCATTCGGAGGTGAGGGAGACCAGGGAAGGCTGGGGGTGAGGGGAGGGCTTCCGGGAGAGCTGAGCAGTCTCTGGAGTGAACAGGTAGAGTTTGGAGGCTTGGGAGATGGAGTCAAGGGCAGGGCAGGAGCATCTTGACCTGAGCCCGGGATTCTTGCTACCGGCCCTCACGATCATGCAGGTGTCCAGATCTGGGGAGGGGAGTGAGGATAGAGGCTTGAACCATGCACATCTGTGGACAAGGTCCTTCTGAGGACCTGATCCATATAGTGAAGCAAAGGAGGACAGAGAGACAGCCAAGTCTCCTGCATGGTGGGTCAGATGCAGGCGCAGAGCAGGGCTTGGGAAAGTCATGCATTCATTCATTCAGCCTTTATTTTTAAGGTTTAAAAAAATTATAAAATGAATACTTGCTCAATATAGGAAATTTGGACAATATAGAAAAACAGGGAAAAGCTAGAAAAATCGTTCATAGTTCTTACCACCCAAAGACAGTTTACATTCTGTGTGTCTCCTTCTAGCCTTCTCTCTTTATTATTTAAATAATTGTCATGCAATTATTTAAACAGCTATTTAAATAATTGTTAATTTTTATATTTAATTTTTAAGGGAAATTCATTCAATTGAATAGTAAGAAATGTAATTATGAAAGTAAAACAAACTTTATCATTGTAAAAACGTAGACAGGAAGAACATAAAGGTGCAAATTCTGCCCCACCCTCCAAGTGCCATCCTCCCCAGGAAAACCAGTGTTAAGAGCTGGTATGTGTCCTTCTGAGCCTTTTTTTCTGTGCATATACACTCAGTTTTATTCTTTTAAAATAAGATCATAGAATACTGTTCATATGCAATTGTTTTTCTTTTTACAAAGTTAAGGTAATTTTGCATGTCCGATGTTGCATATCCTTTTTTTTTTTTTTTTTTTGGTGGTACGCGGGCCTCTCACTGTTGTGACCTCCCCGGTTGCGGAGCACAGGCTCAGGACGCGCAGGCTTAGCGGCCATGGCTCACGGGCCCAGCCGCTCCGCGGCATGTGGGATCTTCCCGGACCGGGGCACGAACCCGTGTCCCCTGCATAGGCAGGCGGACTCTCAACCACTGCGCCACCAGGGAAGCCCGCATTATCCATTTATTTATTTATTTATTTATTTATTTATTTATTTATTTATTTATTTATTTATTTATTTATTTATTTATTTAATATCCTTTTTTTAACAGCATTTTTTTATGCTATCTAAATTTACGTAAGTATCTGACATTATGCAAAATGAATCCATACTATTTAATGCATTACATATATACAGTTATAGTTTGTAATTTACAAGTGTTTGAAAATATGGAGTAGTTTGCCTGAAAACACAGGAATATCTAATTTGTACATTTTAGAACATGACTGAAATATCCCATTGATTAATCAGAATGATTTTGTTGTTGTTGTTTTGTTATGTTTTGGCCGCACCATGAGGCTTGCGGGATGTTAGTTCGCCCACTAGGGATTGAACCCGGGCCCTGCGCGGTGAAAGTGCGGAGTCCTAACCACTGGACTGCCAGGGAATTCCCCAAGATGATTTTTAAAACTTAAAATTTATATCTAGTTAAACTATTTTTTTAAAGGAAGAGGAGGAATTTCCCTGGCAGTACAGTGGTTAAGACTCTGCACTTCCAATTCAGGGGGCACGGGTTCGATCCCTGGTCAGGGAACTAGGATTCTGCATGCCAGGCGGCGCAGCCAGGAAAAAATAAATAAATAAATAAAAGGAAGGGGAGATACCTTTTAAATTTTGTTTTGGGTATATAAAACTAAAGGAACAATTTATTATTCTAAAATCTCTCAAGTGAAATGAAAATGGCCTCTCAAGTGAACATTTTATGGCTAAAATATAAAATGTTAATTATTATTTTGGAAAAATTAAAAATTCCCAGACCTTGACTTCTACCTACATACCATTTTAAGAAACATTTTTTTCTATGTCAATATGTGAATTTTTGAATACCTGTGTAACCGTTCACCCTATTTTACTCAGTCATCGCAGAATTCTCGCAGACCTTTCCTAAGTTCTATGCTAGGCCCATGAGACAAACTGTCTGCCTTCTGGAACTCCCAGGCTGATTGGGTCCCTAATACCTGAGCAGTTTCCACTTAATGAATACATGGCTGGACTGGATTCTGTGCTGCTTGCAATGGAAGCTTGCAAGAGGTGGGGGGCTGGGGGTGCAGTCAAGGAAGGCTTTGTGGAGAAGAGACATGGCTATACTGGGTTTTGAAGGACAAGTGGGAGGTCTCAGATGCAGAGGCTGGAGGACAGAGTGGAGGGGCCCCAGCAGTGATGTGACTTATTATCAGCCATCCTCCTAGCCCCGGTGGTTTCTTCCTACTTTTCCCTTGGACACGACAGATTCTGCAAACAAGGGCTCCAGCTGTTTATCAGGGGCCATCCCAGGGCCAGGGGCTCCCACTCCCTGCTGCAGAGGCTGCAGGGCCCTGATTATGGAAACAGCTGAGGCAAGGGACCCAGGGCAGAGGGGGAGGGAGAACTGGAAGGAAGGACACCAGAGAGGAGAGGGTGCAGGGCAGGGGAGAGCCAGGGCGAAGGACAGGAACGAACAAACCGTGCCCCTCTGTGCTTCCAGAGCGTGCCCCTGCCCTCCTCCCCTTGGCGAGACCCTGCTCCATCAAGGCCCCTTCAGATGGTATCTCCTCTGTCTTCATTCATTCATCACACGTTTCCTGATGACAACGCTCAGAATTGATTCCTCTCCTTTGCTCATTTATAGCAAGTCAGCCTGTTGCAGTGGAAAGAGTGTGAACTTTGGAATCAAGAATCATAGCAGCAGTAGCTACCATGTATGAAGCATTTAACTGTAATGAGCACTGTGATGAGTGTTTTGAATCTGTTTTCTCATTTAATACTTGCCAACAGTCAGTGAGGTGGGAATTATTATCCCCATGTAGTAGAGGAAGAAACTGAAGGCCAAAGGGGTTAATAAGCTTGAAGTGTCACAGCAGAAATTCACACCCCTGTCTGAGTCTCAGTTTCCTCTATAACACGGAGATGAAAATATCTTTTTCCCTGAGTAGCTGCAAGAACAAAATGAGGTAATGCATATCAAGCACCTGGTACATTCAATGAATGTTGACTCCCACCCTCCCCATTAGAGCCTTCACCACTATCATTCTGTACCATCATTCCTTGGTTTGTGCTAGTTTGAGTTTATATAACATGGTAGAGTGGTTAAGAACATCCATTCTGGAGCTGGACTGCGTGGGTTCAAAATCTAGGCTCAGATCCATGACCGGACTGCAGTAAGTGACATTGAGCAAGTCACTTTAATCTCTTTGATCCACAGTTTCTTCATCTATAATATGGTAATGATAATGGTACTGTGTGTGTGTGTGTGTGTGTGTGTGTGTGTGTGTGTGTGTGTGTACTGATATTAACTAGACTGGAAACTTTCTGAGGGCTAGGTCAATTTCAGGAAGGTGTCACCTGAGTTCTCACTGCCTTGATGAGGATACGTGTGGCTGAGCAGTCCAGATCATGGTACGACAACAAGGACAACAGGTAGCCATATGTCAGTATTCTTCTCCCTATAAAAGAAGTACTTGCTTATTGTAGAAACTTCGAAAAATATAAGGAAAAAATGAAAATGAACCATGATCCCACTCTCACAAATAATCACTGTTAACATTTTGGTATATTTCTTCTCAGTATTGTTTCTTTTTATACAAATTAATTAATTAATCTATTTATTTATTTATTTGGCTGCATCGGGTCTTAGTTGCAGCATGCAGGATCTTGCATCATGGTGCACGGGCTTCTCTCTAGTTGTGGCGCATGGGCTCTCTAGTTGTGGCGCGAGGGCTCTAGAGCGCGTGGGCTTAGCTGCCCCTCGGCATGTGGGAGCTTAGTTCCCCGACCAGGAATGGAACCTGCGTCCCCTGCATTGGAAGGCAGATTCTTAACCACTGGACCGCCAAGGAAGTCCTTCAGTCTTGTTTCTATGTAGACAGCTATCTTCCTGTAATTGGAACCATGGGCTGTATTACTGACCACGTGCTATACTATATCCTCCACTGACCTGGTTGTATATAAGATGAGCATTTCCAAATGCCATTAAAACATTTTTTGAAATAAGGTCATTAATGGTATTTTGTTTCATTTTGTTTTACTGATGGAAAGACGACTCACTGAGGAGGTTGATTAATAAATTGATACTGTTCTGGAGGGAGGGAGGTCTGTCCCATTGCATATTTTCACCAGTGACTTGGGAGATAACACAGGTGGCATGTGATCAGCTGACCTCTTTGTGTCCTATTCATCTTGGTGTCACATACATTCCTGGGTCCAGAGCAGTTGTCCATTCATTCATTCCACACATATTTATTACGTGTCCATTATGTGCCAGGCATTGTTCTGTGTACTTGGGATACATCAGTGAATAAAACGGGCAAGAATTCCTTCCCTTGTATAGCAAGGGGTGGGACTGGTAGGGCAGACAGCAAGCAGTACATGCAATAAGTAAGCTAGATTACAAAGCTCATTAAAAGGTGATAAGTATTATGGACAAAACAAAAATATGGAGCTGGGTAAGGAGGATAGTATTGGAGAGGGGGACATTCATTTTGCAGTTTTATGTAGGATGACAGTGTCAGTCTCACTGAGAAGGAAGCATTCAAACAGTGATTGAAGGGACTTCCCTGGCGGTCCAGTGCTTAAGACTCCACGCTTCCACTGCAGGGGGCAAGGTTTCGATCCCTGGTCAGGGAACTAAGATCCCTCATGCCGAGTGGCATGGCCCAAAGCAAAACAGAACAAAAAAACAGACAGTGACTTGAAGGTGAAGAACTGGCATTGTAGCTATCTGGGGTGGGGGAGGGCGTATAACAGCAGAGGGAACAGCCAAAGCAAAGACCCTGGCACTAGAGCCTCTTAGAGTGTTTGAGGAATAGTAGGACCAGTGTGGCCGCAGTGGCAAGTCATTCTTGAATGGATGGCTGGACACTGAGAGGGATAACCAATATGTTGGTTTCGAGAGCCAGGAATTAGATCTCAACAGGCTGTAACGAATGATACAAATTTAATAAAATATAAACAAGAACAAAGTTGGCTCTGAAGTTAAAAAGGCCTCTGCAAAGCAAGTTATCTCAAATCCCTCTTGTTAGTAGACTGGATGTGAACAATAAATTACACAAGTACGGGATAAGTGAGATATGGCTTATATGTTATAAATATTCATCTATTCAGTATGTATTTTATTGAATGTCCACTATGGGCCTGGACTTGTCCTAGGCGTTGGGGATTCAGAACAAGCCAAAGCCCCTGCCTTCATGAAGCTTACATTCTAGTGGGTAGAGACTGACACTGAGCAAACTCAGAGACGTAATGTGATACTGGGTGGTGATAACTGCTGAAACCAAGAGCAGTGAACCATGGTTCACAAGAGAACTGTGGTTTAAGTTGAGTATAAATTCATTGAGTCAACTGTGTGATGCAGTTGCCAAAAAGCCTAATTCCATCTGCGGCTGTGTGAACAGAATGCCCAGCACTAGAGAGGTTGTGTTCCCCCTGCTTCTGATTTTCAAGCCGGACCTGGAGTGTTGCATTTACATTCTAGAAGGACACTGACAAACGTGAACTTATTCAGGGTAGGATAGCTAAGATCATAAGGGGGTGAGGGTAGAGGTGCTATAACACCATCCAGAAGACAGGACCAGAATCAGTGGGTAGAGGTTCCAGAGGGTAGGTTTCAACTCAGCAGGTTGAGGAATTTTCTAGTGGTCAGAACTGACCAGTAATGGAATGGGCTGTGAGAGAGGATGACAGTCCATTTTCCAAAAGTGTTCAAAAAGAGCCTGGATTCACCTGTCTCAGGATATATATGAGGATATAACGAATCTGGTAGAAGCTTGGATTTAATCTGTATGGCTCCTTCAAGTTCCAGGTCTTACTGTCCATGAGAAGAAGAAAGGATTTTCTGCATATAACTTGTAACATAGAGAATTCCACATCAGCTACATATTATTTCCACAATAATTTCCGCAATAGCCAACAACCACCAAGGGCATAAGTAGAATCTCAACATGCAGGAATCAGAAGTTCCGAGAACTCTTTCACTCATCACTTTGGTTTGGTGTCCAGATCTGGGCTCCAGAAGCTTCAGAGGGTTAAAAAAAAAAAAAAAGTTCAACAGGAAGGCCTTGGGCTGGTCAGTGGACTTTTCCCCCCTCACCTTTTTATTTTGATAATTTCAGATAAAGAAAAGTTGCAAGCATTGTACAGAAGATCCTCATATAGTCCACTCAGATTCCCCAGGTGTTAACATTTTATTACATTTGTTTTGTCATTCTATCTCTCTAACTCACACACACACACACACACACACACACACACACACACACACACGCATTGACTGTAAACTGAAGACATAACGTCCCTTTACTCCTAAACACTTTAGTGTGTATTCTTAAAACAAGGTCTTCTCTTACATAACCCGAATGGAATGATAAAAACCAGGAAAGTAACACTGATACAGTACTAGTATCTAATCTACAGACCTTATTCAAATGTCACAACGGTCCCAATGATAAGCTTATAGCCGAAAAAGAAAAAAGTCCCAGATCCCATGTTGTATTCAGTTGTCATGTCTCCGTAAGTTTCCTCTAGCCTGAAATGGTTCCTTAATTTTTCGTTGTCTTTCATGACGTCAACGTTTTTGATAGGTAGTTAGTGGCCTCTGTCTCTGAGATGGTCAGGGCCTGAGAGTGCCCTCTTCCCCCACCGCCTCAGTATATACTGATCCATACTGTGGGTCCTCAGTTCTCTGGTGGGGGTGGGGGATGGGATTCGGGTCTTTTATGTTCACTGTTTCCTCCCTTCCCACCGGAGCCTCTGGCCCCTTGTACCTTAAACAAGGCTGAGTTTCTCAGAGTTGGGCCCAGTGTGTGAAATTGTACGAAATTTATCAACATCTCCTGCGGGGTGCGTCAGAAATACACAAGCCAGGACCCCCCTCCAGACCTCCTGAATCAAAATCTTTGGTGGGGAGACCCAGAGCCTGCCTCTTTAATAAACTTCCCAGTGATTCTTACAAGTTTGAGAATTGCTGTTGAAAGCCCTCATCGGATGATTATAAAATGATGGATTGACTGACCCATTGACTGTTTAGATGAACAGCGGAAGTGTGTTTCTATGGGGGACAGACCAAGAGGAAAGTTTAAGATTTTCCTGCCAATTTTCACAGATCTATTTTTCTGTCACCTAAAACTACTCTAAAAATAAAGTCTATTCTTTTTTTTTTTTTTTTTTTAATGAACGTTATTGCCCACAGAGTAACTAAAGAATGTTGTGGAATATTGTAGGACTGAAAAACAGAGTGTATGGTGGGCAGGGACTATTTCTACTCAAACTTCCCTCTCTGCAGCGTGTCCCATCAGAATTGAGGGAAATCGGCAGGTCCCTGACCTGGTTCCAACACCACCACCGCCCGCCCCCTGACCCCTTGCCCAAAACTCTTAAGAGCCTGGGGGTAACAGGAGACAGTTGCTCCACACCCCCAGAGGAGCCCAGCTGTTTCCTCGCCCCTCTGTTCAGCCACCTGAACCCATTCACAGTTTTCCTGTCAGTTAACCCGGCCGCAGGGCAGTGTGGGAAGGGGCCCCTCTAGACGGGGTGGGGCTGTGTTTCATTTACTGGTGTCTTTCCTCCGGCCTTAGCTGAACAGGTGCAGGCAGAAGCAGCTGGGTGAAATGAGGACAGCCTTCCTCTCCTTTCCTTTCTCCTCTCCTTCCAACTCCCTCCTCCAACCCAGCCACCCTGAAGCCACATCCAGTTTCCTCCCCAACATTCAAAAGCTTTTCTCCCCCTATGCGTCCACCCTCCATCCATCAAAGGGCAGCACCCCCTGGGGAGGGGTTGCTTTAACTGGCATGGGACATGGTTAAGGGAAAGTGGAAAGCAATAGGTTTGCACTGCCACCTCCCCTTCTGTTCTGGTGGGTTTTATTTTGTTTTTTTAAGAAGGCAAGGTGGAGAGAGGGAAGTGGTGTCTTAGGAAAGGAGGGGAGGGCTGTTCCCGGGCCTGTGTTACTGACTTCACCTATGGCCTCTAAGGCATTGAAGAAGCCTGATTTTGAAGTTGGCCAACCTGTCCCCTTCAGGGCAGACTCCTCTCTGTCTCCTAAAAGAATGAGACTGGTAGTGATGGGGAGTCAGACTCATATCCGCATTCTAGAACAAAGGTACTTGAAGTTGAGTGTACATCCACATCCCCTGGAGGGCTAGTTAAACTGAGATTCAGATTCAGCAGGACTGAGATGGGGCCGGAGAATTTGCATTTCTGATTTGTTTCCCAGTTGATGCTGCTCCTGCCGGCTCAGGGACCGCACTTAGAGAATCAGTGTTCTAGGGCTCCCCTTAAGATTTCTGATAAGTGGGCTCTGCCTAGCCACCGCTGGGAGAAGAACAGGTCACTCAAGGAAGTTGGGCCCCCAGCGGTGGCCTTATCACTGAGGCTCAAATCACAACCCTCCCCCCTTGCAGTTCTGTGTGATTTAGCTCAGTTTGGATGGGACTGTGGCTTAAGAGAAGAGGACAGAAAGAAGACCCTGTCTGTCTGCTTTCTCCTCACTCCCACGGCCAGAACCCCTCTAAGTGATGCCTCCTGCCATCTTGAATCTTTTGTTCCCATATCTTCTTCCCTGCCAATTGTAGGGAAAGAGATGCCCCTGTGTTCTCTGAAGCTTACTCTTCAGCTATCTGCTGTGGAATATTAGGCAGCTGTTCAAATCATGAATTTAATCTCTGTGTGGTGACGTAGGAGTGATCTACCATGACATAGTTAGTGTAGAGTGAAACTGCTCAACTCTAGGTAGAAAATATTCCTGCTTTTGTAAAAAAGCACCAACCATAAAATTATAAATGAATATATACGTAAGTATTTACGTGCATTCAGACAAAAATAAAGTCTGGCAGGACCCTTTCCAGACTGCCAACAGAAATTAGCTCAGGAAGATGGGAGATTTCACTGTTTATGTTCTCTAACCCTGTATTTTAACAAGCCTATCTCACTCTAATTTAAAGCCAGTGACCTACTGTATAGCACAGGGAACTCTACCCAATATTCTGTGATAACCTATATGAGAAAAGAATCTAAAAAAGAATGGATATATGTATATGTATAACTGAATCACTTGGCTGTACACCTGAAACTAACACAACATTGTAAATCAACTATACTCCAATGAAATTAAAAAAAAAGAAAGAGATACATATATGAGAAAAGAATCTAAAAAAGAATGGATATATGTATATGTATAACTGAATCACTTGGCTGTACACCTGAAACTAACACAACATTGTAAATCAACTATACTCCAATGAAATTAAAATATTTTTTAAAAAGCCAGTGAACTGCAAATAATAGAAAATGGCACAGCTCTGGAAAGCTGTACTATGAGCTATTAACAGGAGGAAGTAGGAGGTAGGGCTGAGGGGTCTTTCACTGCACACGCAAACACACACTGGACTGTTCGAATTTGTTAAAAGGAGGATTATTAGTTTTTTAATTAAAAAAGGAAACATAGGCATTAAAGGAAATAGATGGCCTCCCCTTCTCCTCCACCCTTTCCCTGGCAGCCCCTGGCTCGCCTGCGCCAGCTGCTGCCCCAAGCCCTCTGCACTCCTCCAGCTGCTGTACCATCTCATTCCTTCCTGTCACCGTCAGATTTCTCCACTGAGTGGCCTGCACTTGCTGCCTCCATTTCTTCAAGAGCCATTCTTTTGATTTTAAAGAAACATTACATGTTTTTGTTTGCCGATAGCCCGCATTCCAAAGAAGAAAAAAAAAAATCTCATAGCCTTAAAACAGCGTCCACAAACAGGACTCGATCTGGTCCAGTCCTATCTGCTTCTCACTGCACCCGCATGTCCTTTCATCATTGTAATCTGTACAAATGCTATTTTGTGTCCTGAAATTGTTTTACGTCACCTAATTTTGTAAGCCTGTCTGTGTATGGACACAGCATCATTTCTTCTCTGAATGGTACTATGGTTGTTTAACCAGGCCCTGATTGTTAGGCCTTTGGGTGGTTTCCAGTTTTTTGCTATTTATTCATTCATGATTTAACCCCCTTCTTTTGGGCCCCGCCTCCTGCCAGCCTATAAAAACTGCCCTCTTAAAGGTCACTGCTGTCGGTCTTCCCTCCAGATCTACCAGCCTCTTCTCAGTCCTTGACTAAGCCCTTGTCCTGACTTTAATTGAACTTGGCCTTGTTAACCATCCTCACTGCCACCCACCAGCCCATCCATCAAACCCTTCGTGAAATTCCAGCCTCCCTTCATTGGCTTTTGTTTTTTTCTTTTTTTAATCTTTTTTTCTTTCACATACAGACATTTTTACATTTTCATTGTAAAAAAAATAACATCACTAATAAATGGGTAATATAGAAAGTAAAAATATATTTTATTTTAAATTTCGAAATTGAATTATGAATTATATGATTTGAAAGAACATGAATGCATATATATGAATATATGTGTGTGTATATATATAAATTATAAAGCAGAAATACAGCATCACCAATTCCATGGACGCTTCCTGTGTCCCCCTTTTTGCATCATCCATCTAATAAACCCCACTGAGATACTCCAAATTTTGTTTATTTTATCATTCTCCTAATTAATTTTAATAAGTTGTAAATTTGAAGGGGTTATAGCTAGACAAACATATCGTCTATCTGTAATAACATTGTTTCCTTCCAATTCTATACCTTTATTTTCCTTTGGTGTCTGCTTTTGCTAGGACATCCAACTCACTGTCAACTAGAAGCAGGAATAGCGGACATCCTTGACTTCTTCCTGAATTTAAAGGAAATGCTTCTAATGTGTTCCCACTAATAATAAGGATTGCTGTAGGTTTTTGGCAGATGCTCTTTAACAGATTAAGGAAGTTTCTTTTTATCTCTAGTTTATTGTTAAATTTTATGAGGGCTTCCCTGGTGGCGCAGTGGTTAAGAATCCGCCTGCCAATGCCAGGGACACGGGTTTGAGCCCTGGTCCGGGAAGATCCCATATGCCATGGAGCAACTAAGCCTGTGCGCCACAACTACTGAGTCTGCGCTGTAGAGCCCGCGAGCTACAACTACTGAGCCCGCGTAATGCAACTACTGAAGCCCGCGTGCCTAGAGTCCATGCTCCACAAGAGAAGCCACCGCAATGAGAAGCCTGCACACCGTAACAAAGAGGAGCCCCCACTTGCCACAACGAGAGAAAGCTCGCACGCAGCAACAAAGACCCAATGTAGCCAAAAATAAATAAATTTTTAGAAAAGTTTTTATGGAATGCTTTTTTACATCTATTGAAATGATCTTATGGGCTTTCTTTTTCATCTATAAATGCTATAAATTACATTAATATTTTTATGTTAAAATTTCTTTGCATTTCCAGGATAAATTCAATCAAAACATGATATATTATCTTTTTTATATACCGCTGGGTTTGATTTGCTTATATTTTGAACAAGGTATCAGCATCTATGCTCATATGTGATATTAAGCTGTAATTTTTCTTTCTCATATTATATTTGTCTAGCTTAGAATTAAGGTTTTACTAAACTCATTGAATAAGTTGAAAATATCTCTTCCTTTTCAAATTTCTAAGAAAATGTGGTATAAAATTGGAATTGTTTTTTTCAGTGTTTGATAGAGCATTCCTATAAAACCTTCTGGGTTGTAGGAAGATCTTAAAGTACTGATTCAAATTTTGTTTATGGCTATATGTAAAGTAACCATATGCATTCTGGTTTGCCTGGGCTAATAAATCTTAAGATTTATTCTGCTACTCTTTGTTTAACTTCCTAACTTCTGTCCTTTATTTATCAATTTTGAATTCCTTTTTCTTTTCTAATATATGCACTTAAGGCTATATATTTCCCTATAAGTGTTAAGTTGCATCCTGTAAGTTTTTTTCTTTATTAACCATACTTGTCATAAAATGCACAGATCTTAAGTATACAGTTTTATGAGTTTGGGCACAGTAAACACGCATGTTACAATCATCCAAATCAAGATATAGGATATTTCCCTCATCTGAGAAAGCTTTCCTTTCTCTTGGGTAGGTACATACAAGTAGAGAAGCTGAGTCTTAGTGTAGGCATCCCATAAGTTCTACCGTGTGATATTTTCATTATCATTTAGTTCTGGTTCTTAACAAGTTTCCATTAAGATTTTTTTCTTTGACTTTTAAGTTATTTGGAAGTGTGTTTTTAAGTTTCCACATGTGGGACTTTTTGTTGTTGATGATGATTTCTAACTTAATTGCATTTTGCATTTATAACACTCATTTTTTGAACTGTTTTGAGACTTGCTTTATGACTTATGTTGTAAATTTCAGTGCTTAAAAAGAATATGGGGGGGACTTCCCTGGTGGTCCAGCAGTTAAGACTCCACGCTCCCAATGCAGAGCGCCTGGGTTTGATCCCTGGTCAGGGAACTAGATCCCACATGCATGCTGCAACTAAGAGCCTGCATGCCACAACTGGAAAAAAAAAAAAAAAAAGAATATGGGAACTTCCCTGGTGGTCCAGTGGTTAAGGCTCCACGGTCCCAATGCAGGGGGCCTGGGTTTGATCCCTGATCAAGGAACTAGATCCCACATGCATGCTGCAACTAAGAGCCCACATGTCACAACTAAGAGTTTGCATGCTGTAACTGAGAGCCCGCATGCTGCAACTAAAGATCCTGCATGCCACAATGAAGATCCTGTGTGCCACAACTAAGACCCAGTGCAAATAAATAAATATTAAAAGAAAAGAATATGATTTTTCAATTCACACATACACACATATATACATTTATTTAACAAGTTTGATATATATACACACACATACACATATATAAATAGATATACAAATATATAGATACATACATACAGATATAGGTCTCAAGCTTGTTAATGGCATTGTTCAAATCTTCCAAATTCTTTCTGATTTTTGTCTGTGTGATCTATCAATTACTAAAAAAGATGTATCGATATTAAAATCTCCTATCCCAATTGATAAATGGTGGATTTATCAATTTCTCCTTATAGCTTTGACAAATTTGGCTTTATATATTTTGAACCTTTGTTATTGGGGATGTACAGATTTAGAATTATTATATATCATTCTAGTAAACAATATTATTGTGGCAAATTTTCAAATCATCCTATAGTGACTATCTTTTACAATGCTTTTTGCCTTAGCACCTATTTTATCTCATGTTACTATTTGGCGTCAGCTTCCTTTCAGTTAGTATTTATTTAGTATATTTTTTCCATCATTTAACTTTCAGCCTCTCTCTATATTATTTCTTTTCTATCAACGCTTTTTTTTGCGGTAGCGGGCCTCTCACTGTTGTGGCCTCTCCCGTTGCGGAGCACAGGCTCCGGACGCGCAGGCTCAGCGGTCACGGCTCACAGGCCCAGCCGCTCAGCGGCATGTGGGATCTTCCCGGACCGGGGCACGAACCCGCGTCCCCCCGCATCGGCAGGCTGACTCTCAACCACTGCGCCACCAGGGAAGCCCTCTATCAATGCTTTTAATGAGGCCTAGATTAGAAATCAGAAGACCTCTGTTCTAGTCTCATCGTTCAGTTGGGTGTAAGAATACTTGCGTTGCACACTCCCCTTCACCAGTATTGTGAGATTCAAATGAGATAAGATATGTGAAATCACTTTGCAAACTTTAAAGTATTCTGCAAATTATTGTCCTAGCCACCTAACAATGAGCGTCCTCAAAAGCTTGCTTAAAGCCATAGTGGTTAAGAGCTTAGTTGGTTAACAGAGTCATGCTTTTGCATTTGCAAATACTATTTCATAGGGCAGTTGCAAGATTAAATGTATTGGGGTGGTGGTGGTGGTGGTGGTGGGATGAATTGGGAGATTGGGATTGACATATATACGCTAATGTGTATAAAATAGATAACTAATAGGAACCTACTGTATAAAAAAATAAAATAAAATTCAAAAAAAGATTAAATGTATTAAAAGTACTAAACTATGTGGGGCATAGTGAGTGTTCAATAAATAGTAACTCAATATTTTTATGATTATGATTATTATGTTGCTTTTGCTTTTACCTGAATTCTAGCTCCTCAACTTACCAGTGTATGACCATACGCAAATTCCTTAACCTCTCTAAGCCTCAGCTTCCTCATCTTTGAAGCTAGAATAATAATAACTACTTCATAGTGTTGTTCTGAGAATGATGTAAAATGATGATGAAAAGAGCTTGGCACTGTGCCTGGTTACCGTGATCTTCAGGATCTCTTCTGCTATTAGAGTTCTTTTTAAAAAAAATTTATTTATTTATTTATTTATTTTTGGCTGTGTTGGGTCTTCGTTGCTGGGCGTGTGGGCTTTCTCTAGTTGCAGCGAGCAGGGGCTACTCTTCATTGTGGTGCGCGGGCTTCTCATTGCGGTGGCTTCTCTTGTTGTGGAGCACGGGCTCTAGGTGCACGGGCTTCAGTAGTTGTGGCATATGGGCTCAGTAGTTGTGGCTCGAGGGCTCTAGAGTGCAGGCTCAGTAGTTGCGGCACACGGGCTTAGTTGCTCCGCGGCATGTGGGATCTTCCCGGACCACGGCTCAAACCTGTGTTTTTAAAGCATTCTGTCTAAAGCTAAATTCTCCATCCTTTATCCCCACCAAATCATCTCAGCTTCTTGAGCACCAAAGTGATGGGCTTATGTCAAACCCTGTCCTTCAAGAGCTCACCGCCTAATAGAAGACTGACCCTAAAACATCTGCTAGAAATGCCATTGCAGAAATCCATACAAAGTGCTTCAGGAGACTCTACAGAAGAGATGAGCCCTGTGGGGACCAGGGTGGCCAAGTCGGGGAAAGCTTCCCAGACCAGGGGAAGCCCATTTCCCCATTTCCAGCAAACATACCAGAACCATTTTCTATCATTCTGCCAACATATAACAGACTGGTTTTCATCAAATTAAACAGCTCTTTTCATAACTTCCGAGCAGTGACTCAGGCATCCAGGCTCTTACTTCTTTTGGTGACACAGGGTTCATGTTCTGGAAGTCCTTTATTAGCTTCTTCTGCATCCTACTCTAAGTGAGAGAGTGTGAGGGCTGTGCTAGGTGTGCTGTGTGCCTGAAGAGGCATCATCATCGCTGCCCACATTAATTGGTCAGACCCAGTGGCTGGCCGCAGCCTAACTGCATGGGAAGCTGGGAATTGTAGTTTCCCTGTGTACCCAGGAAGAGGAAAAGGGATTGGTGGGCTTCTAACCAGTCTTAGCCATAGCTGCCTCAGAGACATCTTTGACAGCAGCCTCTCCTGACTTGCTCCCTTGCTGCTTTTGTGAAAGCCTGGGCCACAAAGCAGAGGGCCAGCACCTCAGTAATCCCAGGTGTTCCGTCCCAGCTCGATAAGACCCACAACTTTTTTCTGCCGTCTTGTTCACTTTAGTAATCCTTCCAGCTGAGAAAAAGTTATTTTGGCACCCGGACCAGTGTTTGGCACATAGTAGGTATACAAGAAGTATTTTTGAAATGTGTGAATTCTCTCAGCTCTAGGAATTGCTTAGAGGTTACTTAAAAGTGTAAATTAAATTGAGCACTTGGGTGGGCTAAGAGAGAGAGAGAAAGGGAGAGAGAGAGAGGGAGTGAGGGGGACAGGGGAGGGGAAGGAGGAGGGAGCTTTTGAATGCTTCATAATCAGGGCTGGGAGGACCTCTTTTTTTTTTTTTTTTTTTTAAGAGCTTGTTTATTGGTCACAGCTGAACTGCTCCTGAAGGCAAATGAAAACAACTCAGTGCTAGAGGCTTTCCAGTGTGGCTGCTTCCTTCCGTAGAATCAGAAAGGAAAAGTGACAAGGCTGAGCAGAGGCCCCAAGGGACTGGAGCTGGAAGGGAAGTTTTCACTGTGCCCTCTTAGCACTTAGGGAGCCCGCAGAGCGTGGCCGAGCACAGGCTCTGATGGGTTCACAGTCTAGTTTGGCCACCTCTATCCATGGGACCCTGGACAAGTTACTTAATCTTTTTGTGCCAGTTTCCTCATCTGTACCATGAAGATAATAATACCTACCTCCCCTGGTTTTTAGATTAAGCAGGTTAATGTAATAAAAAGCATAGACCAGTGACTGGCCCAATGTAAGCGCTATGTAATTGTGGATGTTGTCATCATTAGGGACGGAAGAGAAGTGGTCGTAAGAAATCCTAAAATGATAGACTGGAGGGGCTCTTAGCGGGGACTGTCTAATCCCCAGCACCATGGGCGATTCTTGGTGTCCAGCTGGACTCTTGTGCTGCCTCTGGTTTTCAGCTCACACCATGGCTCTAAGCTATTTGGTAAAGTAGGTGAAATTTATTTTAATGGCTTCCTAAGTCCAGGCTGCCCCAGCCCAATCCCTGCCCCGCCTTGGCCTGTTTTGCCCCCAGTCTGCCTTTTCTACCCCAGAACACTCACACTATTCCCCACCACCCAGATCTTCCCTCAGCCACCCCCTCACCACCCCACCTTAGTTCTGCTGGATCTCTGTCCCAGGATCGCATTCTCTACATCAGTGCCAACTAGTTAATCTGATAAAAGGATTGCTCTGAAAGTACTAATTGGGGATGGTGCAAAGGTTGCTGCTTCATACAAAGGTGCATTATGACTGGGGCCCTTCTGAGAAAATGCCCCACCCTTTGTGTCCTGGTTGGTGGGAGGGAGAGATGGAACAGCTTTCCAGCTGGGAAATTGGAGAGATTTAAGGCCATCAACCTTCCTTGAAAGAAGACATCCTCTCTCAGCTTCCATCCTGTTGGCTGGGGAGGGGGATGAAGATACTGTCAGAGACCTGGCAGGGGAACATGGTAGGGACCTTTAATCAAGATTTCTAGACACAGAGCTAGGTGCTGGAGTGGGTGGGGCAGGATATAAGAATGGGTTAGACTTGTCCCTGCCTTCCAGGAGTGAGGCAAATGCAAGTACCCATTTAATAAGCATACAAAGTAAACTATGTCACATGCTAACACAGATACAAATCAGAGTACAGACAAGGATGAGAGATCCATTCAAACTGGAGGTTCCTGATTATTCCATGAAGAGGCTGATGGTAGCCTTAGAACTGAGTCATGAAGAGGATTTTTTTTAAAGTATATTTAATTTTTTACCAGTACTAGAAAATCTACAAATACTAAGCACAGAAAGAAAAGAAAATCATCCACGGTCTCACTATTCAAGGTGACCTCCGTTATCTCCAGATAATGGGGTTATAGGTGATTTTTGTTTGCTCTACATTTCTGTATTTTTAAGTTTTCTATCATGAGTTTTACAATTTAAAAATATACTTTCATAAAAACAAAAAAATTAAAACCCAAAGACAACTCAGGCTAACCTTTCAGTGTGTTATCCTCTTAGTTATTTGCAATATACAATTTTTTCATTCCATTCATACGATACATACCTGCTCTTTTCAACTTCTCAGCATTTGCCCTGCTGTTATAAATGCTTTGTAAATATAACTGAGTGATTGTGGGTGTAATTCATATGGTCATTTCCTTCCATTGGGCTGTAAGCTTGTTTACAAAAATTTGCTATTCTAAATAGCCCTTGTACATTCCTATGCATAAGTCCTTTCTTTAAATCAATAAACTTTATTTTTTAGGTTGACAGCAAAGCTGAACGGAAAGTGCACAGAGTTCTCGTGTAACTCCTGTCCTCACACATATACAACCTCCTCCACTACCGACCCCACTCTTGACATCTCCCCCCCAGAGGGTACATTTGTCATGATCAATGAACCTACAGTGTCACATCATTTTCACCCAAAGTCCAGTTTACATTAGGGTTCACTCTTGGTGTTGTACATTCTGTGGGTTTTGACGTGTCCACCTCTGTAGTGTCATACAGGGTAGTTTCACTGCCCTGAAAGTTCTCCGTGCTCTGCCTGTTCATCCCTTCCTCCCTGCTGAACCCTGGCGACCACTGATCTTTTTACTGTCCCCATAGTTTTGCATTTTCCAAAATGTCATATAGTTGGAATTACACAGTATGTAGCCTTTTCAGATTGGCTT
The DNA here is from genome assembly GCF_002837175.3 of Physeter macrocephalus. Taxonomy (NCBI): domain Eukaryota; kingdom Metazoa; phylum Chordata; class Mammalia; order Artiodactyla; family Physeteridae; genus Physeter; species Physeter macrocephalus. Next base: position 75,944,065 of record NC_041231.1, on the reverse strand, counting down.
CTTTCACTTAGTAATATGCATCTAAGATTCCTCTGTCTTCCCATGACTTGATAATTCCTTTTTTTTTTTTTTTTTTGCACTGAATAATACTCCATTGTCTGCATGTACCACAGTTTATTTATCTATCCACCTACTGAAGGACATCTTGGTTGGTTTTAGGTTTGGGCAATTATGCATAAAGCTGCTGTACACATCCATGTGCAGACTTTTATGTGGACATAAGTTTTCAGTTCATTTAGGTAAATACCAAGGAGCACAATTGCTAGATCATATGGTAAGAGTATGTTTAGTTTTGTAAGAAACCACCAAACTGTCCTCAATGTAGCTGTACCATTTTGCATTTCCAACAGCAATGAATGAGAGTTCCTGTTGCTTCACATCCTCACCAGCATTTGGTGTTGTCAGTGTTCTGGATATCCAATAGGTATATAGTGGTGTGAAATAATAGAAAAAATGTACATTGGTTTCTGCCCTGGCTTCCTGGCACAGGGGAAACCCTTGTAATTTCCTAAGTGATAAGAGCACTAGGAGTATCTTTTGTTCTAATATTTGGTCTTTGACCCCAGTTCCTGATGCAGAGCTCCTAAATCCCTTGGAATTTCCTGGGTGATAGGAGAGTCTTTTGTTCTAATAAGGCAACTCTGGGTGGGCTCCTGGATGGCCTCAGGATATGGGATGGCCACCAGAAAGATCACGCCATGATTAGAAGCTTGGAATTTTCAGCCCTGTTCCCCCTTTCTCTGGAGAGGAGAGAGTGGCTGGAAATCAGTTAATAATTGATCATGCCTACATGAGGAAACCTCCATTAAAAATCTCAATAGCATGGGGTGGGAAGCTTCCAGGAGGGTGAACATGTTCACGTACCAGGAAGGTGATGAACGCCACCTCCACTTGGGACCCTCCCAGACCTTACCCTATGTATCTCTTCATCTGGCTGTTCATTTGTTATCCTTTATCATGTCCTTTAATAAACTTAAGTAAATGTTTCCCTGGATTCTGTGAGCTGCTCTAGTGAATGAATTGAATCCAAGGAGGGAGGAGGTCATGGGAACCTCTGATTTGTAGCCACGTTGGACAGAAGTTGTGGGTAACCTGGAGACCTACTACTTGCAATTGGCATTTAAGTGTGGGGCAGTCTCGTGAGACTGAGCCCTTAATCTGTGTGATCTGACGCTACCTCCAGGTAGATAGTGTCAGAATTGAGTTGAATTGTAGGACACCCACCTGGTGTCAGAGAATTGCTTGGGTTAGGGGAAAAAAAACACACACATCTCGTGTCAGAAGTGTTGTGGTGTGGTAATAGTGTGAGAGTAAAGGAGAAAGACATACAGGAGGAGGACTGTGAGGTTTTTCTTATACAAGTGGTATCTCATTTTTGTTGTAATTTGCATTCCCTAAGGACATACGATGTTGAGCATCTTTTCATATACTTATATGCCGTCTGTATGTCTTCTCATGGTAAGGTATCTGTTCAGGACTTTTGCCCACTTTTTAATCAAATTGTTAACTTTCATATTGTTGAGTTTTAAGAGTTCTTTGTATACTTTGGATAACAGTCCTTTATCAGATGTATCTTTTGCAAATATTTTATCTCAGTCTGTAGATTGTCTTCTCATTCTCTTCATATTGTCTTTCACGGAGCAGAAGTTTTAATTTTAAAGAAGTATAGCTTATCAATCATTTCTTTCATGGATCATGCTTTTGGTGTTGTATCTACAAAGCCATCACCATACCCAAGATCATTTAGGTTTTCTCCTATATTCTCTCTCTCTTTTTTTTAATTTTTAAAAATAAATTTATTTATTTATTTTTGGCTGCATTGGGTCTTCATTGCTGCGCATGGGCATTCTCTAGTTGTGGCGAGCAGGGACTACTCTTCGTTGTGGTGCGCAGGCTTCTCATTGCGGTGGCTTCTCTTGTGGCGGAGCACAGTCTCTAGGCACGCGGGCTCAGTATTTGTGGTACATGGGCTCTAGAGCAGAGGCTCAGTAGTTGTGGCACACGGGCTTAGTTGCTCTGCGGCATGTGGGATCTTCTCGGACCAGGTATCGAACCCATGTCCCCTGCATTGGCAGGCAGATTCTTAAACACCAGGGAAGTCCCTCTTTTTATTTTTTTTAAAATTAATTAATTAATTTTACTTTTGGCTGCTTTGGGTCTTTGTTGCTGCATGCAGGCTTTCTCTAGTTGCGGCGAGTGGGGGCTTCTCTTGTTGCGGAGCATGGGCTCTAGGCTTGCGGGCTTCAGTAGTTGCAGCACACGGGCTAAGTAGTTGTGGCTCGTGGGCTCTAGAGTGCAGGCTCAGGCTCAGAAGTTGTGACGCACAGGCTTAGTTGCTCCGTGGCATGCGGGATCTTACCAGACCAGGGCACAAACCCGTGTCACCCGCATTGACAGGTGGATTCTTAACCACCACGCCACCAGGGAAGGTCCCTCTCCTATATTCTCTTCTAGGAGTTTTATAGTTTTGTGTTTTACATTTAGGTCTATGATCCATTTTGAGTTAATTTTTGTGAAGGGTATAGGTCTATGTCTAGATTGATTGATTGATTTGCATATGATGTCCATTTGTACCAGCACCATTTTTTGAAAAGAGTATCTTTGCTCCATTGCATTGCCTTTTCTTTTTTGTCACAAATCAGTTGATTATATCTATGTTGAGTCTATTTCTGGGCTCTCTATTCTGTTCCATTGACCTATTTGTCTATTCTTTTGTGAATACCACAGTGTCTTGAAGTTGGGTAGTGTCAGTCCTCTGACTTTGTTCTCCTTAATATTGAATTGACTATTTGGGGCCTTTTGTCTCTTCATATAAACTTTAGAAGCAGTTTGTCAATATCCACAAAATAAGTTGCTGGGATTTTTATTGGAATTGTGTTGAATCTTTAGATCAAGTTGGGAAGAACGGACATCTTGATAATCTTGAGTATTCCTGTCCATAAACATGGAATATCTCTCTGGCTATTTAGTTCTTCTTTGATATCTTTCATCAGAGTTTTGTAGTTTTCCTCATTTAGATTTGTACTTAGGTATACATCTAACAAAATAAATAAATATTTTGTTTTTTGGGGGGTGCTAATGTAAATGGTAATTTCAAATTCCATTTGTTAATTGCTAGTTTATAGGAAAGGCGTTGGCTTTGGTATATTAACCTTGTATCTTGCAGCCTTGCTATAATCACTTATTAGTTCCAGAGGTTGTTGTTGTTGTTGTTGATTCATTCAGATTTTCTATATAGACAATTATGTCATCTGTGAACAAATATAGTTTTATTTCTTCTTTCTCAATCTGTATACCTTTTATTTTATTTTCTTGTTTTGTTTCATTAGCTAGGACTTCCAGTACAATGTTGAAAGCAGTGGCGAGAGGGGACATCCTTGCCTTGTTCCTGATCTTAGGGGGAAAACTTCAAGCACCATGAAATATGATGTTAGCTGTAGGTTTTTGGTAGATGTTCTTTATCAAGTTCCCCTCTATCCCTAGGTTACTGAGAGATTTTTAAAAATCATGAATGGGTTTTGGATTTTGTCAAATGCTTTTTCTGCTTCTATTGATATCATTATGTGATTTTTCTTCTTTAGCCTGTTGATGTGATGGATTATATTAATTGATTTTTGAATGTTGAACCAGCCTTGCATACCTGTGATAAATCTCACTTGGTCGTGGTGTATAATTTTTGTATAATTCTGTATTATTGGATTCAATTTGTTAATATTTTGTTGAGGATTTTTGCATCTATCTTCATGAGAGAGTTGGGCTGTGGTTTTCTTTTCTTATAATGCTTTTGTCTGGTTTTGGTATTAGGGTAATACTGGCCTCATAGAATAAGTTAGGACATACTTCTGTATCTATCTTCTGGAAGAGATTGTAGAGAATTTAATTTCTTCTTTAAATGGTAGAAAGAAGAAATTAACACCCAATCTGGGCTTGGTGTGTTCTGTTTTGGAAGGTTATTAGTTATTGATTTGGTTTCTTTAATATACATAGGCCTATTTAGATTGTCCTTTAGTAATTTTTTTAAGGATATATTTCTAAAGGTAGGATTCCTGGTCATGGGTTTGATGCGTGTGTGTGTGTGTGTGTGTGTGTGTGTGTGATTCTGAAAGTAGTACATGCTCATTGTTAAATAAATAAACTGGATAGAAATATGCCAAATAAAGAAGTAAAAGTTTCCCAACAAACCCCTTCACCAGACAGACTCCACAGAAGTGATCACTATTAATTGCTTGCTGTGGATTTTTCCAAACATTTTCTATGCCTGGTTTGAATATTTTGAAAGGCCTTGATACCTATTGATAAATTGCTTTCTAAAAGACCTGTAATAAGGCGTGATTATTTCTAACTGGAGTGAGGTTTAATTTTTTTATCTTTTTTTTTAAGTATAGAAATAGAGTATGTTACTATAGACAATAAAGTACATTTTTAAAGGAAAAAATTTATATCACCCGTAATTCCGCTATGTAGAGATGACCAATAGTAATGTTTTAATGTTATTTATTTTTGGCTGCGTTTTGGGTCTTTGTTGCTGTGCGCGGACTTTCTCTAGTTGCAGCCAGCGGGGGCTACTCTTCCTTTCGGTGCACAGGCCTCTCATTGCGGTGGCTTCTCTTGTTGCAGAGCGTGGGCTCTAGGCGCAAGGGCTTCAGTAGTTTTGGCGCACGGACTTAGTTGCTCTGCTCCACGGCATGTGAGATCTTCCCGGACCAGGGATTGAACCCGAGTCCCCTGCATCGGCAGGCAGATTCTTAACCACTGTGCCACCTGGGAAGTCCCAATAGTAATGTTTTAGAATGTTCCTCTCTGGGCATAAAACAGGAGCACAAATCACAGATGTCATGTGACAAGCACCATGCACCAGATCAAGAGATAGAAGATGTCAGTTCCCCCCACCAATCATGCATTGATACTTTAGTATAGTCAAAATCATCTTCTCTAGCCAAGTTTGTTTATTCGTTTTTGTTTTTAACCATCTTAACATTCTTTCTTTACTCAATTTTTTTTCTGATTTAATATAGTGAATATTTTTCCATATCTTTAAAAATTCTGCATAATCTTGGGATGATTATCCAAGTATATGTAAATATTTATATCCTTCTCTGGCTTTCTTAGACCAAATGCCTAGAAGAATATGAGTGTTTTAGAAATATCTGGGGGAATTCCCTGGCGGTCTGGTGGTTAAGACTCGGAGCTTTCTTTGCCAAGGGCCCGGGTTCAATCCCTGGTCGGGGAAGTAAGATCCCACAAGCCACACGGTGCAACCAAAAAAAAAAAAAAAAAAAGTTTGGTACTTATTGTCCAACTGTCTTCCAGAAACATATCAAGTTTATACTGTAAAGGTAATATTTTAGCGGGGAGGGGGTGTGAGAGGGAAGGAGGGAGGGGGAAAGCTAGGGGATGCCCAGCACATGGCCATTATTCATGGTGACTTTGCTGAGACGTGGCCAGCTTGTTGGCTGGTGGCTCCTTCCAGCAGGTTGGCGCCCTCAGCTTTATGGGTCCGTGGCCTGAACATTCATGTATTCATTCAACAAATATGATTGAGCGCCTTCTCTTGCTCTGCATTGTTCTAGATGCTGAACATACTGCATGGAGAAGGCAAACTTCCGGCCCTTGGAGAGCTTGCATTCTGATGGGGCAGTCAGACCATAAGCATATAAACAAATGAATATGTAATATGTCTGACAGTGAAAGACTTAAGAAAAAGAAAACAGAGTCTGGGCATGGAGAGTGCCTGCCTGGGCATGTTGGTGCCATTTGAATTGGGCTGGTGAGGGAGGGCAGTAACATTAAAGTTGAGACCTGAATGAGGAGCTGTAGGAAAATCTAGAGCCGTTCTGAGTCTCAGTCCTGGCTGGACATAAAATCACCTGGGAGAGGTTTAAAAAAAGAATCCCAGTCCACACTCCAGGCCTTTTTTTTTTTTTTTTTTTTTTTTTTTGCGGTACGCGGGCCTCTCACTGTTGTGGCCTCTCCCGTTGCGGAGCACAGGCTCCGGACGCGCAGGCTCAGCGGCCATGGCTCACGGGCCCAGCCGCTCCGCGGCATGTGGGATCTTCCCGGACCGGGGCACGAACCCTCGTCCCCTGCACCGGCAGGCGGACTCTCAACCACTGCGCCACCAGGGAAGCCCTCCAGGCCATTTGAACATGAATCTCTGGAGATGGAACCCAGGCGCCAGTATTTTTTAAGTTCCTTGGGTGATACCAATGTGCAGCCAGGGTAGAAAACCAGTGGTTTAGGGAAGCTCTGTCCGATAGAAATGCATTTCAAACCACATATATAATTTTAAAAATTCTAGTAGCTTCATTTAAGAAATAAAAAGAAACAGGTGACATTAATTTTAAGAATTTTAATTTATCTAATACATCAAAAATATTATTTCATCATGTAACCAATATAAAACATTATTAGTGTGATATTTTACATCTTTTGTACTAAGTCTTTGAGATCCAGTGTGTATTTTACATTCAGAAGCGCATCTCAGTTTAGACCAAACACGTTGCAAGTGCTCAATAGAAACTTGTGGGCACCGTATCAGCCAGCACAGAGGAAGCGCTTTCTGAGCAAAAGACCCGAAAAATTCTTGAGTCTGAGGTGCAACTAGGAGGCAGGTGTGGCTGGAGGGGAGTAAAGGTTGGGGAAGTGGTAATACATGAGGTCCAAGAGATAGTCAGGGCCTAGCGTTTTGGATTTTATTCTAAATGTGATGGAAAGCCATTGGTGACTTTTAAGGCCAGAAATGGTTTGCTTTAATTTACTTTTTTAAAAGACAGTTTGGCTGCTGCATTGGAAACAGTCTGCATGGTGGCCAGAGTGCAGCAGAAAGGTCTAGATATAGGCTGTTACATTAGCATGGGTGACAGATACAGGCAGCTTGGATTTGAGATGTCATAGGGCAGGTCCTGGAAAGTGTCAGGATTCCTAGCAGATATTCCAAGGCAAAGCCCTTTGGAGTTGCTGATGGACTAGATGTGATATGTGAGAAAGAGAAAAGTCAAAGATGACTCCAAGAGTTTTGTACTGAGCAGATGATGTGGAGCTGGGTTTGGGGTAGGGAGTGGAAATAAGTTTGGGAGGAAAATAAGAGTTGAATTTAACCAACAGCCAGTAGGAATCCAGGGCCTAATACATCACCAAAGACATGAATCCTGCCAACTTGAATGAGCTTGGAAGCAAATTCTTCCCCAGTGGAGTCTCCACATGAGAATGCAGCCCAGCCAAAACCTTGGCTGCAGTCTTGTGAAACCCTGAGCAGAAAGCTCAGCTAAACTCCTGACTCATTTGAAACTATGAGATAATATATGTGTATTGTTATAAGCCGAAAACAAAACAAACAAAAAGTTGAATTTAAGCATAGACCAATCAACATTAGGTGGTGTCCTCTAAAATCTAGAACGTGTGTGTCAGCAAAGACCCAGGGGGTATGAAAAACTGCAGGAAGTGTTCAAGCAATGGAGATCCCAAAAGGCAAGAATATGTGTTGGGGCAAGGGCCAGGGTATGGAAGAAATAGGAGATAAAACACACTGCAATAGATCATAGAGGGCCTTGAATGCCAAACTAAGGAATTTGAAACTTATTTGATAGGCATGGGGGGAACTATTGGAAATTTTTGAGCAATAACTGGTAGGATCAGAGCTTAACTTTACACTGACAGTTCTATGTTTAACAACATGGAAATGCCCATGAGATAATTTTCACTAGAATTTTAGGTATAGGATGATTAGAGTCAAGTTTTTTTTTTTTTTTTTAATCTCATGTCTGAAAAAAAAAGGCTCATGTATTAAAAAAAAAAGAAACTGGAAGGAACATTTTCAAAATGTTTCATAGATATGGTTTCAGTGGTTGGTAAGACTATAAATAGATTGGTTTTCTTTCCTTTTCTTTCTACTTCTTTATATTTTCCAATTTTCTTTAATTGAACATAAATAATTTTATAGTGAGAATAAGTTTAAACTAACAACTTAAACGTGTCCAGGATTGGAGGAGTATTTTGGATGGAGAGAATGGAGGTAGGGATAGGAGAGGATGAACTGGGGCAGGGGCCATGGGAAGAGGAGGGAAGTGGAAAATGTATTTTTTTGCCTTTGAATTGGATACATAAGGAAGCCTTACCACAAACGAGTGTTGTGGTTAAGAGGATGGGCCCTGGGGCTAGGCTGCTGGGGTTTGAATCTGAACTTGGCCACTTACTTGGGCAAATTACTCTCTGTGTTTTTTTACAATCTGTAAATAGGAATAACAATTGTACCTACCACATAAGGTTGTTCTAGGAAGTAACTGAGTGAATACGTATTAGCCACTTAGAGAGAGCAGTGTTCAGCTCATAGTAGGCACTCAATATATTAGCTATTATTCTTGTTACTCCCAGGGACCTGGCCTCAGTGGAATTGGTGCTGAAGGTGGGTGCAGAATATGTATTGGAGTGGAGTGGGTAGACAAAGGTTATTGAAGCATTATTCCTAATAGTTTAGATCTAATTCTTTTTTACACTTTTAAAAAAACTTTTTAAATTTATTTTTTGGCTGCGTTGGGTCTTCGTTGCTGCGCTCAGGCTTTCTCTAGTTGTAGCGAGCGGGGGCTACTCTTCGTTGCAGTGTGCAGGCTTCTCATTGCGGTGGCTTCTCTTGTTGCAGAGCACAGGCTCTAGGTGCACGGGCTTCAGTAACTGTGGCACACAGGCTTAGTTGCTCCGCGGCATGTGGGATCCTCCCGGACCGGGGATCGAACCCGTGTCCCTTGCATTGGCAGGCGGATTCTCAACCACTGCACCACCAGGGGAGTCCCCAGAATATAATTTTTATAAGAATATATTTGTACATTATACAGTTTAAGAAAATCTTAGTAGTTAAAGTTTTTTTGAAAATAGATTGGGCTGTCTCAGAAACTGTGAGTTCCCATCATTGAAGAAGTTCCACAAGTGCTGCATAGATCATAGGGGGGCGGGTACAGGACTGTGACTGCAAACTAGTTTTCATCAGAGGATGTACTGGGTTTTTTACATAACTAGATTCATTCCATTAAAGGTGTTGTCCTTTATTCTGAGCCCTCTCAAAGGGTTTGGTGTTCAGGTATTCTTTATTTTATGAAATACGGTATATATAGACTAGGTTTTTTCCCTGATAACCTTACTTGACAACAGTCTTACTTTTTGGTCTCCAAAATTTTGGGGGAAATTTTATTGGTCTCTGAAATGTAAATTTCTGGGAACTAGAGTTGTGGGGAAAGTGAATAATTTGGTTAGGCTCAATGAGGTGCCCCTGACTCCCCTTCTGACCCTAAGATTCTCTCATTTCAGGGCCCAGGCTGGACCCCTCATGTCAGTGAGTCATTCTGCAAATGTGAGCTTTGAGATGGGGGGATTGGGTAAAGATGCGATTGGAGCCACACAGCTCTGCCACTACAACTGTCATCTAGTTCTTCGAATATACCCTCCTGGCAGAGAGTCAGACTATTTTAGGGACAGCTGCCCTGTGGCCCTTGAGCAAAGAACAGCCGCACACAGCCTCGCATTTGAACTGGCAAGTGGAAGAGGAAGACTCCTGGCGGGGAGGCTCTGTGCTGTGCTGTGGTGCCAGGAGGTGTTGTCCAGGTCAGTCCAGTAGGATCTCCACCCCAAGGAGCTGATAGTCTGATATCTTGCACGTGAAGAAGACAGCTTTGTTTTCACAACTTCTCAGAGCTTCAGTTTCCTCATATATAAAATCAGAATAAGAGTAATAATAATACAATCTAACAGCTTCAGTGATGTATCTCTCCCTGCTTCCCTCACCTCCATCCAGAGCTGGAAAGCAGAATCAGACTCTGAGAGGTAGACATGGGGTCAAAAGAGAATGGATGGAGCACAGGAGTGCAGAGATACTCGAATGGCTTCCAGACCAACAAGGCCTAATTGTCATTGGACCAGGAAACTAACATATCCATCTACTTTCTAAGAAAGGTCCGTTAGCCCTGGATACTTTTTTCTGGGGGTGGGTGGTCATGCTGCGCAGCTTCTGGGATCTTAGTTCCCGGACCGGGGATTGAACCTGGGGCAGCACTGAAAGCACAGAGCCCTAACCACTGGACTGCCAAGGAATTCCCAGCCCTGGATACTTTTTAAAAGAGGAAAGAGGTCACTGAGTGGAGAGGGGGACTGACCTAGCGATTATTCCCTATTGTGAAAAGAGTCACCACTTGGGCTGTGCCCCCAACACTGGAACCCTGTGGCCCCTCCCTTCGTTCAACCCCATACCCACCTAGCCCCCATCTGATTCCCCTCTAGTCCCCCCTGGGAAAGGGCCTACTGGGAAAGAATGTGCTGACCGGAGGCCCCTGGGTGCCTCTGTCCTGTCCACTCAGCAGCTGTGTCTCGCACTGTCGGTTAATACTTGGCTGTGTGGGGTGCACAGCTGTCTTAGGGTGCTGGTTACCTGGAGTTTCCCCAGGAGTGGGGGCCCCTCTGAACATGTTGGCAGGTCAGATTTTAGAGGCTGAGGAGGTAGGTCTGGCATGAGGTGCCTTCGCTAAGGTCACGCTGCCCGGGTGGCCCTGAAGCCACCTCCCCAGGCAATGCCCTGTCCCTTCCCCCGCTCTAGTTTCTCCAGTTCAGCTCCCAGTGTTCCTGTGAAGATGAAATCAAGACTTCCCTGGCGGTCCAGTGGTTAAGACTCTGCGCTTCCCCTGCAGGGGGTATGGGTTGGATCCCTGGTGGAGGAACTGAGATTCCCCAAGCCAAGCTGCACGGCCGGAAAAAAAAAAAAAAGGGTGAAATCAGTTAGTGGAGGAGAAAGCACTTTCTAACATGGTTAAGCATTGTACACACGTAAACGACGATCATTTTTAAATGGGATCGTGTGTGTAAACTCTGAAAAAGTATAATGTGCCACATGAATTACCGTCGTTCTGCTGGAAGCCCAGAACCGTGGGGAATTGACAGTTAAGCTCAAGAGAAATAGCAGATCGGCCCCCACCCCCCTGCCCCCTTTTCAGGGTTAAATTGATAACAGGGCCCGGGTTTAAGCAGAGGAAGAGCCAAGGTGGGAACTGAACCGTGCTGTGGTTCAGCAGGTGGCTGCCTCCCTGTGACCCTGGCCGGCCCAGTTGGGCTGTTGTTGAGGGTAACGAGGGCGCTTGGGACCCTCCATCAGGAGCCCGCTGCAGACGGCCATCGAGTTTCCAGTTCAGCTCAAGGGCAGAGCGCCCCATCACGTGGCTCACCAGACCCTGAGCTCGAACTGTTGTTTTTCCAGACCAAAGTGGGCCCCAGCCACCCCCCAGCTGCTCGCGTTAGAGGGGAAGGGACGAGCGTTAGCGCCTGCTCAGCCAGCTCTTATGGATGACGGACGCCCCTGCTAAGGTGCCCACCTGAGCTGGATGCAGGCACAGCTGGAGTAGCTCAGGTGTTCCTTTTCGAGGTGGCCCGTTCTAAGCGACTTGGATGTGCATTTATATTTAGAAATCACTTGGCGGGGGTGGGGGTTAGAGGCAGGGTGGCGGTGGGGAAAGATAATATCAGATTAGCTGTTCTAAGGGTTTTACATGTGTTAGCTCCTTTAATTCGCACCTCCCCAAATCCCCGTGGTAGATTTCATTTACAGTAGAAGAAATGGAGGTACAGAAGGCTTAATTCACCTGTCCAAGATTGTACAGCTATTAGAACGTGACAGAATTGGGATTTAAACCAGGCAGGAAGTCTGACTGCAGAGTCTAGAGCTCTTTTTATTATTATTGTCATTTTTCGATGCACATCTAAGGCAGAGAGAGACTTGTCAAGGCCACACAGCTAGTATGTGGCAGACATGGGGTCAGTCCACCTCCAGGGGTCACACTGATAACTACCACTCTATTCTACAGCCAATGGTTGATATTATGGTATTCAATCATAATATATAATATAGTATAATATTCTATTATAGTATAATATTGTAAGGTTATAATTTATTTAATGAATCCTCTATTGTTGGACATTTAGGTTGTTTCCATTTTTTAGTATTTTAAACAAATGCCAAGATTTTTTTTTTTTTTTGAAGAGAGAGAAATGGTAGGAATGTTGTTTGTTTTACCAGTTTATTTGTTTGTTTTAAAGGATTTAGAGCAGATGGGCTGAGCTCTCTGAGGCTGGAAGAGTTGGAGGCTTCGAGCTGACTGCTTGAATGGAGAATGAAATTCTGATTAGGAATGGTGCCAGTGTGGAGGGAAGGAAAGAACAGATTCTATGCTTGAGCCGAGAGATTTGGCATTGCCTGCTGAGATAGAAAATTTGGAATGCATTTCAGAAATATCTGTCATCCCCACTTCGGATATTTTCATGTTCTCCAGCATTTTCCAGCCCATCATCTCATTGACGTTGCCCAGACACACGTGGGTGGGGCTGGACAGAGGGTGAGGCCCTTCTCTTCCCCAGATCAGCCAGGCACAGCCATCCGGAGTCACACCGTCTGTCCATCCCTTGTCTCTTGCTCCTTCTGCACCTCTCCAACTCAGTCTTCCTTCCAGGGAACCCCTTTCAGTGTCTATATACCAGGTCAAAACTAGACAAGGAGAGCTTCCCTGGTGGCGCAGAGGTTAAGAATCCGCCTGCCAATGCAGGGGACACGGGTTCGATCCCTGGTCTGGGAAGATCCCACATGCCGCGGAGCAGCTAAGCCCGTGCGCCACAACTACTGAGCCTGCACTCTAGAGCCCCCAAGCCACAACTACCGAGCCCGCGTGCCACAACTACGGAAGCCCGCGCGTCTAGAGCCTGTGCTCCTCAACAAGAGAAGCCACTGTGCACCACAACGAAGAGTAGCCCCCGCTCGCCACAACTAGAGAAAGCCCACCCGCAGCAACGAGGACCCAATGCAGCCAAAAAAAAAAAAAAATAGACAAGGAAGCCTGAGGACATCACACACGGTAATGATCGTAAATGGCCTTCTTTGTTGAGTCCTCAGCCTGGCACTAAGTGCTTTCCAGGCCCCATCTCTTTTATCCTCACAACAGCTTTATGGGATGGGGATCACTGTGAGACCACCATTTTGTAGAGGAGGAAAAGGAAGCTTCAGGAGGTTAAGGACTTGCCCAAGACCATGTAGCCAGGGCCTGGGGGAGCCAGGATTCAGAGCCAAGGCTAATCTAAACTCCACAGCCACCTCGTGTTAACCACCATATCTACCTTGCAGCCTTCATGATGCACTATAAACAGAGAAAACTCTAGCTCTGGGTGGGGGCAATCTTCAGAAAATCAGCAAGAACACGTTCAATAACCTGCATATATGTACTCCAGATGCGCTCACTTGGAGAATGTCAGAACTGCAAAGGATCCTGGGAGTCTGTTTTCCTACCTTATTTTTAAATTGTGGCAGATGAGGTCTAGAGAGATCCACCAACTTGCCTAAGGGTGAGATGGTGGCCCAACCAGATTAGAACCAGAGTCTTCTGATGCCCAGCCCATAGCTCCTCAAGAGGCAGGCAACTCTTAGCTCTACTCTGCAGGGAGGATTGGGAGCAAAAGGATGAGTCAGTAGGCAGGTTGAGGGGAGGTAGGAGTAGTTTGGCACCGCTGGGCAATGCTGGGGTTCAGGGGAGCTATGCAGGCACAAGGGTCCTCTAATTGTCCACTCTTGACTCCAGCACACACTTGAGTTCCAATTCCACTGTCCTGAGAAATACAGGAGGGGGCAGTTGGCAGGAAGACAATGTTGTCTGATGATTAGGAGCCTGGGCTCTGACATTAGACAGACTGGGATTCATATCCAGGCAAGGTGCTTCACCTCTCTGAGCCTCAGTTTCTTTATCCACAAAATGGGGGTAATAACTACTTATCGTGTGGAGCCACGGTGAGAAAGAAATGAGATAATGCTTGTAAAGAAACTGGCGCAAGTTTGTGGGAAGAAGAGAAGAAACTTGGGGTTGTCTGAGTTGGTGGAAAAAAGAGAACATAAAACTGGTAACCAAATATATGATTTCAGCAAAAGGCCAAGTATTTCTTAATTTCATCTGATTCATGATTTCTCACAGGCGCTGTCAAGGCAGGGGCTCGTTTCATATTCCCCACGTCGAGGCGGGTAGTGCTGGTGGTGGGAAATGGCTCTGTGACCTCTCTTTGGTGAAGAGGAATGGGTTAGAGTTAGTTGGGCTCACGGATAACATGGGATTGCTTTTTACTTCCTGTCTTGAAGGGGTGGGGGAGATAGAGAGGAAGGAGGATTGTTAATATAAACTTGAAATCCAGATTTTTTTTTCTAAAGTACATGTCCTCAGCTGTGTGACCTCAAATGAACCTCTCACTGTCTCAATTCTCTCTTTACCACAAAGGTCATTGAGATGGCCACATAATAGCCACTTTACATGCAGCATCTTGTTTAATCCTTGAGACAAGCCTGCGAGATAGATATTACATCCCATTTTAGATAAAGGAGAAAACTGTGGTTCAGGGCAAGTTAAGTTACTTGTCTAAGGCCACACGGCACACAGCCAGCAAGGGATATATCTGTGATTTAAGCCCAGGACTGACACCAAAGCCCATGTGCTTTCCACTCTGCCCCAGGGTAGATTCAGATTTTTTTGGGTCTAAAGCTTATGCAATTTTGGGGGGCCCTCTTTAAGAAAAACACTGCAAAATCCCAAATATAAAAGGTACAAAAGTGAATATTTATTTAGATTTTGAAATGAAATCACGACATATTAGAAAAATGTTAAAAGATGAAAACTATCACAAATGTCACAAAATCCAGAAAAATAACAGAATATTTGTGTTATCCACTTGATTCTCCTCTATAATACTTTTTTCCTACATCTTTTGGCTGCATCCTTTTTGTATCTTCTTATGACAGTTTCCATAGAGAAAATAAAAAAGGTAATCCAGTGTTATCTAGCATGGTTGATTGGAGGTTCTTTAAATTATCGATGGTTTAGAAAAGTTTATTCCAGCTTCACAAGTGACTGGTGATATCATATAAATATTAGGATAGTTGTCAAATTTGGGGAAGACTCCATCAAAGTTCCTGCCATATGTGAACCATAAGATTTTAGGGCAAGTTATGTTTTCTGGTGCAGTGATTTATCTAAAATAATCTTTGAATTGGTGACACATTTTACCCTGTTTGCTGTCAGCTAAATGTTATCTTTGTTGATAACCACTGTTTTATCAAAATCAGCAAAAAATTCTAATCTTTTCCAATAGTTTCCCCTCTCCTACCCCTTGATATGGAATGAAGATGGTTTACATTAATAAAAGACTCATAATTAAACTCCTTTCTCCTAAATCTATGACCTTTTAAAGGGAATTCATTACAAAATACCGGATGTGAAAATATTTGAAGCATTTGGATGATCTGGCCTAGAAAGGGGAAGGCTGGAGGAAGCAAATAAATAACCACCTTCAAGGACATGAACCTTAGTGGGCAACAGAGTCACCAGGGTGTATCTGAGACTTTGATTCTGGGATCTGGGGAGGGGCTCAGGAAGCTGCCCAGTTACCAGGTTCTGCAAGTCACTTTGAGCAGGTGTCCTAAAATGGATACAAAGAGTAATAGAGAAATTTGTGAGTGTGAGGACAGCTGACAGCTGCCTTGCTGTGGACTCAAAGTGTGATCCCTGGTTCAGAATTGCTGGGGGAGCTGGTTAGAAATGCAGAATCTCGGGCCCCACCCAGAACGGCTTAATCGTAGTCTGCATTTCCACAAAGTCCCGGGTGGTTCTGTGCAGGTGATTGTCTGAGAAGCCCTGGACCAGAGACTTTAGCAAAAACTTCCAGATGTGCCCCATCCCAACTTGGAAGCTGGTCTTTCTCCCCTCTGTGTCCTTTGCCTTGGGACCTGGCCTGTCTTCTAGCACTCATCCATTGTGTTGATTCATTGTATCTCTATTTCCCCTCCCACTGGGCTGTGAACTAGAGGACCAGGTGTATTCCTCTTTGATTTCCAACTCCTCTAGGTGCCTGGCACACAGGAGGTACCATTTATGCAATGCCACCGGGTGCCAAGAGTTTTGCCTCTCTTACCTCCCTTGGCCCTCCCCTCAAGCTTGTAGACTGAAACAAATACCCCCATTTTACACGTGAAGAAACTGAGGCTCCATCGCCTGCGTAGTGTCATGCAAGGGGTATCTGATTCCAAAGCCTTCACTAGGGGATTAGTAAATGTTTGTCCCATCACTTATTGACTTGATTATTCATTCAAGCATTCATTCATGTTTTAATTTATTCACTGAAGAGACTCAGGGGAAGATGAGGAAGAAGAGCGTAGAATATACTTCCTCCTGGTGAACTATTTTTAGAACAGGTGCTGGGTGGTGTCAGCCTTCCAGGGGCAGGAAGCTGGGCCGCCCAGGAGGCCCCCAGCGAGTCAGGCCTTGGGAGCCGGGACTTGATACTCCGCCACCGCCCCACCCCTTTCAAAATGTCCTCCATGACTCAGCAAAGAAACCATGGGTCTGAAATCAGAGAGGAGGGCAAAAAACCCTCAAAAATGCTGTCTTTTCCTGGAAGAATTTCCCTTTCATGTCTCTCATTCCTCTGCTAGGGAATCCAGGAAGCCTTTGGCCTGTGGTCAGCTGTGACCCCCCAGTCTGGTTTCCTGGGACTCAGCCCTCCTCCTCCTGCATCCTCCCCAGGCCTGGGGACAAGGTCAGTTTTTCTTCTTCAGTGGTCTCTGGTTTGAGGCCGCCGGGGGCTTGCCCAGTCCATGTCTCCTTAGCTTGTCCTTAAATCATTAAATCCAGATCCCGGACCTCTCAGTTTCCTCCTCTGTAAAGCGGGGATAACAATAAATTTGAGGATTAAAATAATTAATTTATGTAACACATTTAGAACCATGCCTGACACGCAGTATATATAACTTTCTGTTGTTCTTGCTATCATTAATTATGAAGCAGATATTCATACCTGGAGGAGACTTGGATGAACTTGTGCTAAACTTCTTCTCTTTCCATTTGTTCCAACCTCACCCCAGAGTGTGTGTGAATTCTTAATTATCCATGTTGTAGAGAGCTTAAAGGGGCAACTGCAAATGAGGGAATATATGAATAAATTAGAAAGCTCCTGGTTTCCCTTTGACAATGAAATTCTTGTAAATGGATAGGAAGCATGACTCAGTAGATTGTTGGTTTGGGAATAACCACATTCATCCTGGAAGGGGGTGGCCCTCTGAGAACGTACGATCCTATGAGAGACAGACCTTCCTTCTGAGAGGTAGCTTACGGATAGACTGAGAAATTCAGCATGAAGATATATAGGAAGAAAGGAGTAATTCCTTGCTGGAGCGGGACTTGTGGCTCAGCCCTGGACGTGTTTCATAACCACCTGGGGATAAACATACAGAACCTGGGCCCCAGGCCTAGAGATTCTGGTCTCCCGGCCTGGGAGTGGAGTAGGGGCGTCAGAATTCTTCATAAGCTCGGCGGTTCCCTGGTAGCCTAGTGGGCCTAGTGGTCAGGATTCCAGGCTTTCACTGCCATGGCCCCGGTTCCATCCCTGGTTGGGGAACTGAGATCCTGCAAGCCACGTGGCGCGGCTAAAAAAAAAAAGGATTCTTTACCAGCTCACCAGGTGATCAGGAATGAAGCCAAGCAGTAAATGGAAACAACGTAATAATTACAACACATACCATAAACTGGACATTGGAGGTGCATTTCTCTCCCTCAGAACCACCCCTACAAGCAGCTTATATGATCCCCATTTTATAGGTGAGAACGCTGAGGGTCAAGGTCACACAGCAGAGCCTGTATTTTAATCTAGATCTGAGTGTACAGGCCTAATAGATAATATTTTTGTTACATTCCACACTGCAGGAGGTCAGCCTGGAAGAAACTTCCCAGAAATTGAAATTAAGATCCTCTGCTCTGAGGTAAACTATAAAATCGATACATAATGGGTCAGAGCAAAAATAGGCAAACTGATCTAAAGAGACACAGAGGCTTCTAGAGCCAAGGAGGGCTCGACCTTAACCCTTGGCCTCTGTTAACGTATCTGAAGAAAGAATGTGTCAGTGGGGCTGGGGGGTGCTTGGGCTGAGAGAGGGGTCCTGGCCCTGCTGACCTCTGGCAGCATCGTGATCTGGCATCAGCTCCTTGCTTCAGCTTTCTCCCTTCTCTCCCCACCTCTCTGGCTGTTGTTGCCTTCTGAGGCTCCTCTTTCTCCACTTACCCCCTTGAATGTGGGTGATCTCTGTATTCTGCTCTCCCACATTTCCTAGGTGGCAGCATCCAGTCCGGGGCTGGGTTGCCTGTGTTGTGGACTTCAGAGGTGCATGCATACCCCTGACGTCCAGTCTCAAGGCATCAAGGTCAAGGTCGGAGAGAGGGGAGGGTGTCTGCAGCCAGGGCCAGAGTTCACACTCCAGGTGGGCCCACGTTGTCTGTAGACCTTAAAAGTTATTTTTTCAGTCTCAGTCTCTTTACCTGTGAAATGGGATAGTAATGCCTACCTTAAATGATTGTTGTGAGAATGAAAATAGACTCGGCATTCCAAGCGCACAGTAAGAACTCTATAAATGACACCTATTTATTATGTCTAGCCGGTGTGGGACTTCACTTGAATGTGGACACTTCAACAGCAACCTGTGAAATAGAGAATCTTTTCCCCTAAATCTGTTCTTCCACTTAGATTCCTAATCCCAGGAAATAGAAACACCTTCCTTCAAATTGCCGAAGCCAGACTCCCAAGAGTCAGCCTGGGCTATTCTCCCCACCACCATCCAAATGGCCACCGAGTTCCAGTGATCCTGTCTCCTGCATTTCTTCTATTATCATAAGCTGCCCTTGGAATTTCTCACTAAGTTATTACAAGAACCTTTTAACTGCTCACTTAGTTTACTCTTCCTGAAACTCCAAATGCTTATGTACTCAGGTTCTGGTGCAGATGAAAACCCTTTTTTGTGTGTGTGTGTGTGTGTGTGTGGTACGCGGGCCTCTCACTGTTGTGGCCTCTCCCGTCGCGGAGCACAGGCTCCGGACGCACAGGCTCAGCGGCCATGGCTAACGGGCCCAGCCGCTCTGCGGCATGTGGGATCTTCCCAGACCGGGGCACGAACCTGTGTTCCCTGCATCTGCAGGCGGACTCTCAACCACTGCGCCACCAGGGAAGCCCCATACCCTCACTTTCAATCTGTGTGTGTCCTTTGCCCTAAAGTTGGTGCCTTGTAGGCAGCATATCATACTTGCTTGTTTTTTTATCCAGTCTGCCACTCTGAAGCACACACCAAATATTCCTGGTCCCCACACCTCACCTCACTAAGCATCACTAAGTCTTCACTAGGAGAAAAACCACATACACACACACGCGCACACACACACACACACACATACAGCCTGGAGCAGGTGCCCTTCTCCTGAGGTTTCCATCTGTTTTTCCAATAGGACTCCGAGCCCCCAGCTCCCCTCGGGCATCTCTGGGTGCCTGATATGTGGCAGGCTCTCAGTAGGAGGCTCTCCTAATAAAGTGTAACATTGCATGGGGTGGGCCATGCACAGTTCTGTACAATTTACAGCCTCACACCTCTGTGGGGTCCGTTTGCTTCATTCGTCCATTCTGCTGTATTTGTTGAACACTTCCCTCAAGCCCTGGTCCAGGCACTGGGGATGTGGCAGGGTTAGGAGGATAGGAATTCGAGAGGTAGGGGAAGTGGCTCCCACTTGATCTAAAAAGGTCAGGAAAGCCTCTTTGAGAAGGTGAACAGTGAGCAGAGTCAGGAGAGAAGGGGGAAGGGTGCTGTGTGGGAATCTAGGGGAAGAGTGGTCCAGGCAGATGGAATAGCCAGGACAAAGGGAATCACTAGCCCCATTTGACAGATGAGGAAGGCAAGAGTCTAGGTTAAGTCATCCAAAGTCACAGAGTAAGTGGCCACGCTGGGTTTCAAACCCCAGTTCTGTAACTCTTGACTCACAATGTCGACCATTGCTCTACACGGTCTTTTTATTTATTTGTTTGTTTATTTATTTATTTATGCATGCCAGGTGTTAGTTGTGGCATGCAAATTCTTAGATGCGGCATGCATGTGGGATCTAGTTCCCTGACCAGGGATCGAACCCAGGCCCCCTGCATTGGGAGCGCGGAGTTGCAACCGCTGCGCCACCAGGGAAGTCCCTACACGGTCTTTTGTGGGAACAGTGGGTGCCTTGGCTGAGGACAGGCCGCCTTGTTCACCGTGCCACACTCTGGTTAGACTTTGACTTCCCATGTCAATGACAGCATGGGTGGATCAGCTGGTATTGAGGTTCACCTGTGGCTCTGTTTTTCTGTTTTGTCTCTCCGTTTCTTTCCATGGCCTTTATTGGAGACAATTAGATTGTGTCTACTCCACAGGCAGCCTCAAGAAACACACTTTCTCCTGCAAAGCTGAGGACCCGACCCTGAATTACGATGCCCTCGCAAAGGCACACTTCTCCTGGCTGGTCAGTAGTCAGAGTGGCCTCTGTGGACCCTGTATCTCACCCCACAGCTCCCTTCAGACTTGAGCAGAGAAACCGAGGCAAGCGTCTCTGCAGAGGTGATATATGAGCTGGCCTTGAAGGACATGGAGCATTTCAAGAGCGGTGGGGATGTGGGGTTTAGGCAGAAAGCAGTGTGTGAGCTGAGCGGGGCATCCGTGTTGGACACTCAGTGGCCCTGGAGTGTAGGTCGGAAGGGGTGGGGGGATTGGAGGGGAGATAAAGCTGGAGGGAGAATTTAAGGTAGATCAGGGCAGCCTTTTTTTTTCGTGGCCGACTTCGCATGTCCGTTTCAGATAAGTGGTCTGGATTTTGCCCTGTAGACATAGAGATGTTAAGGTTTAAAGAAGCAAAGGGAGCACGTGTGCATTCCTGAAGTTTTGAAAGAGTGGTTGGGCAATCCTGGGGAACACAGGCTGGAGAGGGTGAATGGAGGTAGAGAGACCATGGGAAGAGAGTATTGCAGCAGTGCTAGGCTTAGCTGGGAGTACCGGAGCCTTGAATGGAGGGGCCAGATTCCAGAGACATTTTGGAAGTCGAGGTGACAGGATCTGCTCATAGGTTGATGTGGAAACTCGGAGCCAGAGGAGCTGAGAAAGACTGATGTCCACGTTTTCAGCTTGGGTGACCCAGTGGATCATGGTTAACCAACACAGAATGCAAAAAAAAGGAGAGATAGGTTTTGGGCATCTTGTGTTCGAGGTGTCTGTGTGACATCCAGGTAGGGGTGTGGGCTGGGAGTTCGGGATGAAGGTTAGAGCTGGAGAAACATGAAAGCTGAGGCTGAAGGAATAGAGTGAGGTCTCAGAGGTGTACGTGAGAGGAGAAAACCAGGGCCTGGGCTTAAGCCCTGGAAGATGTTTTTGTAGTTCTAGAGGCAGATGGAGGATGGAGGATGGAGGAGCGAGGGGAGCTGTGGATGAGGGTTTTGATTAAGACATCACTGGGACTATTTGACACACCTCAGCATCCGATGGTAGGTGATGGAGGGCACATCTCAGGGAGAGCACACGGTTGACCTAGTCTGGGTTATCTGCTCAGAGGCACTCAGACCAGGGGTGCTTCCGGTCAGCCTGGACTTGTTTACATGGCCTTTGTGCCGGCTGCCCTCTTCCTCTGCGCACGCCCAGCCTCCCGCTGTTGAGGGGCAACTCCTGAAAGTGGGGATCCTGATCTCTCCCCGTTATTCTCCAGGAAGCTCAGGCTAGGGCTTTGCACCCTGTAGGGCACCAGATGTGGGTGCTGAATGACCAAGCAGAATGATTGACAGCGGGGAACTTGGTCTGCTGCTTCTCCTTGAGTACCTTTTTAAGGAGAACATATCGTTTTGTGGAGTGGGTATAACCTGGTCCCTGAATCTTCAGTTGCTTCGGGTTTGCTCCATCCATTGGTCCATCCATCTGTTCTGGATCAGACTTCCAGTGTTAAATATCTACTAAAAGTTGAGTACTTTGCATATGGGATTGGGGGGCTCCCAGCACTTTTCACGCATAAGCTCACTTACATTACAATAGGCTACTGCCCTATTTTGCAGACGAGGAATCAGATAATTTCTCCCAGGTCACACAAGAAGTCAGTGGCAGAGGTGAGATTCAGCCCAGGTCTAACTCAAAAGCCCCTGTGCTCTCAATCATTCATGCTAAGGCCACCCTAGGTGAAAGGTGATCATATAATTTATTAATCCAATCTGGAATGCTTTTTAAAATTTATTTATTTATTTTTGGCTGCATTGGGTCTTCACTGCTGCGCCTGGGCTTTCTCCAGTTGCGGCAGGCTGGGGCTACTCTTCTTTGAGGTGTGCGGGCTTCTCACTGTGGTTGCTCCTCTTGTTGCGGAGCATGGGCTCTAGGCGTGCGGGCTTCAGTAGTTGTGGCACACAGGCTCAGTAGTTGTGGCTCACGGGCTCTAGAGCGCAGGCTCAGTTGTTGTGGCGCACGGGCTTCGTTGCTCCGCAGCATGTGGGATCTTCTCGGACCAGGGAGTGAACCCGTATCCCCTGCATTGGCAGGTGGATTCTTAACCACTGCGCCATCGGGGAAGTCCCTCTGTTTAACATTTGGAGGAACTGCCAAATTGTTTTCCAAAGTGGCCGCACCATTTTACATTCCCATCAGCAGTGTAGGAGGGCTCCAATTTCTCCACATCCTCACCAACACTTGTTATTCCAAACTGGGCACTTTTGAGAGTGAAAGGGGGCACCATTAATAATTGTATCAGGACAACCAGTACTAACTGGAACATATTCTGCTTAGATAAAAAAAGATTAGAAGATTCAATTCCTGATTTCAGGGAACTTTCTGGCCACAGGATGAGTCAAAGCCCCACAACCCACATACTTGAGTCAATTGAAGAATCAAGCAAAGGTAAATTATTAAGAAGGAAAGCAAAAAGAAAAAGAAAAAAGGAAAGCAAAGTACACTTTGTTTCCCCCAGGAGACTGTATTTTCTTTAAGAGAAAAGAACTGTCTTACATGTCCTTGTATTCATGGCCCCAGGAGGATCTTGGCATTTGATAGCGTGTCAGTGAAGATCTGTGGAATAAATGAATGAATGAGAGAATAAATGATACAAACACTGTTGGAGGGAATGTTAAAAAAAGAAAAGAAAAAGTCACCTGGCTTGGATTTGTGAGTTTGGGGGAAATATGGATCTTTTCTAAAAATGTATTTTTTTGCTCAGTGTTTTAACAACACTAATGACAATTTAAAAAGGAAAAAGTAAATAACCTACAATTAGAGGGATCTTAAACTGGATTTTGCAAGTGTGAATGACTGAACAGAAGTGGAGGAAAGGCCTTCCAAGCAGGGGAGTTGCCTGAGCAGGGAGTCTAGAACCACAACCATGTCTTTATCCTACAGGAGGTTAACAAATTTGGGGAAAAAAAAGATGTGGGGGCTTCCCTGGTGGCGCGGTGGTTGCGCGTCCGCCTGCCGATGCAGGGGGGCCGGGTTCGCGCCCCGGTCGGGGAGGATCCCGCATGCCGCGGAGCGGCTGGGCCCGTGGGCCATGGCCGCTGGGCCTGCGCGTCCGGGGCCTGTGCTCCGCAACGGGAGAGGCCGCAGCAGAGGAAGGCCTGCATACCACCAAAAAAAAAAAAAAAAAGATGTGGTACCCACCCCCAGGAGTTTCCAGTCTTTGGGGGAAACAATGAAAACAGTTTGTAACAACCTTTAACTGGTTGTGTGCGCTTGGGCAAGTCATTTCCCCTCTTTGGGCATCAACAATCCTTTTGTCTCAAAATTTCACTGAATCTTTCAATCTTACAACCCTGCAAGTTTCCTGGAATTGGTGGGCCAGGAGCTAGGCCTTGAAGGAAGGAGCTAGATTTGGAGAAAGGATGCCAGTAGTGGGTGATAAGGTCCTGAGGTGGGCTGGAGTGCTCTAGCTAAGATAAAATGGGATGGGGTGCCTTGGCCCTCTTGAAGGAGAACTTTAAAAGCCAGGCTGGTTGACTTTTAAATTTGACCTGATAAGCAGGTCCTTGGACTGGAGATGAAAGGCATGTCTGTGAGAGATTAATCTGATGGCTCTGGGCCACGGATCCTGGATCTGTCTGGAAGCAGGGTGAAGACCTAGGGCCTCTCAGGGAGGCTTCTGCAATAGTAATGTAGGCCCAGCCTTTCAAAAGAGGGTTTGAGACTCCTTCGGTTAGTCTTATGATACACATGGGTTCCATGGAGTTTCATTTTCCTAACCATAAGTAATTTAAACCTTTTTTTTTTTTTTTTTTT
>NC_041231.1:75907534-75919798 GCF_002837175.3 Physeter macrocephalus | reverse complement strand
CGCGAACCCGTATCCCCTGCATCGGCAGGCGGACTCTCAACCACTGCGCCACCAGGGAAGCCCAACCATTATTTTTATAATGTAACAGTTATGACTGTATTATGGACCACATGCCAAACGTATATACATTTTTAAGACAGAATATTAGACTTCCAGGTTTGCAGAAGGCAATTTTAGATTATGCAACCAGATTCCTCAGAGAGATGAATTCTCTCTGCTGTCAAGGGGGTTTCCTTTGGTGGAAAATTTTGAGAAATTTGTTAAAAGCCTACTGGAGGAATAGGAAGAGTGGGATCTAAGTGAGCTTCAGAGAATGGTTTTGTTGGGCCAGGTAACTAATTGGATATAGGAAACCCAAGAAAGGAAGAAATCCAAGATGGCTTAAAATCTGAGGACTCTGAAGAAAGATGATACTATTCATTAAAAAATGAACAAGTTAGGAGAGGGGTGGGAAATGATGGTCTGCCTTGAGAACATTGGGCACAGGTGGCCTTGAGAACAAAGGACTGGTTAGGATGGCCGTGGAGGAGGAAGCAGTAGCCCTTGGTCTTTCCCTGCCTTTGCTAAGGCCCTCAAAGCTCTGTCCAGTGGTCTGGCATGCTTGGCACTTTGCCTGGTTTATTTTCAGTGTATCACTACTAAATAAGATGTCTACTGTAGGATTTTATTAGACGCCCTATATCAGACTAAGAAAGTTTCCATCTATCCCTTCTTTGACAAGAGTCTTTTCATATTGTAAATGGATGTTGAATTTTATCAAAAACTTTTTTGGCTTCTGTTGATGTGATCATATGATTTTTTCCCCCTTTAATCTTTTAGTGTGATGAATTATATCGATGTTTTCAATATAGACTACCGTGCATTAAAAAAAATTTTTTTTCTATTTATTTATTTACCTTATTTATTTATTTTGGCTGCGTTGGGTCTTCGTTGCTGCACAAGGACTTTCTCTAGGTGCGGCGAGTGGGGGCTACTCTTTGTTGAGGTGCGCAGGCTTCTCATTGCAGTGGCTTCTCTTGTTGTGGAGCACGGGCTCTAGGCACGCTGGCTTCAGTAGCTGCAGCTCACAGGCTCAGTAGTTGTGGCTTGCAGGCTCTAGAGCGCAGGCTCAGTAGTTGTGGCGCACAGGCTTAATTGCTCCGCGGTATGTGGGATCTTCCCAGACCAGGTATAGAACCCGTGTCCCCTGCATTGGCAGGCGGATTCTCAACCTCTGCACCACCAGGGAAGCCCCTACCATGCATTTTTGGTATAAAGTCAATAACATATTGCCCTTTTAATATATTGCTGGAGTCAGTTTGCTAATATCTTGCTTAGGATTTTTTTTAAAAATAAATTTATTTATTTAATTTATTTATTTTTGGCCGCGTTGGGTCTTCGTTGCTGCGCGCGGGCTTTCTCTAGTTGTGGCGAGAGGGGGCTACTCTTCGTTGCAGTGCACAGGCTTCTCATTGCGGTGGCTTCTCTTGTTGCGGAGCACGGGCTCTAGGCACACGGGCTCAGTAGTTGTGGCTTGCGGGCTCAGTAGTTGTGGCTCGTGGGCTCTAGAGCGCAGGCTCAGTAGTTGTGGCCCATGGGCTTAGTAGTTGTGGCGCACGGGCTTAGTTGCTCTGCAGCATGTGGGATCTTCCCGGACCAGGGCTCGAACCCGTGTCCCCTGCATTGGCAGGCGGATTCTTAACCACTGCACCACCAGGGATGTCCCTTGCTTAGGAGTTTACATTTATGTTCATAAGTGTAATTTTCTTTTCTCATTTTGTACTCGTTGGGTTTTGGAATCAAAGTTACACTAAAAATGAGTTGAGATGTGAACCTTCTTCTTACATTCTCTGCAAGAGTTTGTATAAGATTGAAATTACTGTTTTCTTGAATGTCTGGTGGAGTTCTATGCCTGTTTGCTATCGAAGGCTGTCCTATCACGTGGGTGATAGTAGAGAAAAGAACTTTTATTGGGGGAGTGAAAGTAGCTTAAACAATAAGGAAAATATACTATCTCACACATCACAAAAAGCCCATAGGTAGGTGGTTCCAAGATTGGTTAATTCAGCCGCTCAACAACATCAGGGAGGGAAATTTGTTCTGATCGTTCAGCTGTCATTCTCAGGTGTCAGCTCCTCTCATTATTGCAAGATGGGTGCAGCTACTCTGGGCATCACAGCAACATGGTTAAGAGTGTGGGTTCTGTAGCCAAACCTGGTTTCAGATCCCATAGCTATCTGAGGTTGGGTAAATTGCTTAACCTCTCTGTCAGATGGAATGACAGTAGTGCTTTACCTCAGAAGTTTAATGTTATATGGATTAAATGAGTTAGTTTTTTAAACTCTTAGACTAGTGCACATAGTAAGCATCCAATAAATATTAGCACATCTTACTCCATTCTCGCCTGAGGCAGAAATGAATCTATTTTTCTCTTGCACCCCACTTACTGACGCCCCCTTAGTAGACTTACTTCACACCTTGTGGCCAGAATATGACAACTGCCCATTCCTAAACCAGCTGTGGAATTATCATGATTTGGTTTGGAAGAATTTAGGTTCAAACTCTGAGACAGGGGAGTGTCGGGCCTCCCCTGAAACAACCATCTGATACCACAACAAAATCTGGGTTCTGTTTGCAAGGCTGAAGTTGGGGTGGTGATAGTGGGGACTTTGGGGGTGGCACAAAGCGGGGCAGAGTAGGATTCCCCATCCCTACTTGTTGTCCACAGTATACCTTGGAATCACTCCTTAGATTTGCCTAGCACTTCGCAGTTTACTTCACGCTTTTTATCTTGTGCATTATCACATCTGGTCTCAGAACCATTCTCTAAGCATTTTGGGCTCTTGTTATCCTCTTTTATAGATGGGGAAACAGGCTCCCAGAGTTGAGGTGCTTGCTTGGTTCTGTGTTTATAGGTGGTACGGAGCCGGGTCCTGGGACTTAAATTGAGGTCTTCAGATTCAAAACTCTGCCTTTTGGGTTTTTTTTGGCCATATCACGAGGCATGCGGGATCTTAGTCCCTGATCAGGGATCAAACGCATGCCCCCTGCAGTGGAAGCATGGAGTCCTAACCACTGGACCGCCAGGGAAGTCCCAAAACTCTGCCCTTTTATTCCTCTTCCATGAATTCCCAACTGTCTGTCATTTACATGCTGTCCTCACAATTGCCACATCCATGTGCCTCCTCTGCTATTGTCTACTTCATATTTTCAAAATTAACAGTTTTTCATTAAATAATGTATCTTAAAAGGAAGCTTGATAGGACTCCCCTGGTGGCGCACTGGTTAAGAATCCACCTGCCAGTGCAGGGGAGCGGGTTCGAGCCCTGGTACGGGAAGCTCCCACATGCCGCAGAGCAACTAAACCCATGCGCCACAACTACTGAGCCTGCGCTCTAAAGCCTGCGAGCCACAACTACTGAGCCCACGTGCCACAACTATTGAGCGCACGTGCTGCAACTACAGAAGCCCGCGCGCCCGGCGCCCATGCTCCGCAACAAGAGAAACAACTGCAATGAGAAGCCCGTGCACTGCAACGAAGAGTAGCCCCTGCTCACCACAACTAGAGAAAGCCCATGCACAGCAGCAAAGACTGAACACAGCCAAAAACAAATAAATAACATAAATAAATTTTAAAAAATAAAAAAGGAAGCTTGGTAAAGCCCCAGGTTTGATGTTCTGGTACACATACAACTTTCGAATGAGCGCAAAACTGTTAAAAATATTTTTATTCAGGATTAGAACTCCTGCCCTGGCGCCTGCATTTGAATCCCACCTGTGACGAAGTAGCACACGCTCTCTACCCAGATGCCCGTGGACCTCACATTTTAGGGTGCAGCAGGCCCCTTCCAAGCCCCAGCCTTGCGACTTTGCCTGATGGCTGTTCTGGCTGTCGGCCCCCAGTGCCATGCCCACCGCCACCCAGGAAAGCTGGAAGTGCTGGTGCTTAATTCCAGACCCACCTCCATCCACAGCAGCCCTCAACCATGGCTGTTAGGAGTCGATGGACAGGTGTCCCTGTTCCCTTGCCCCGCCCCTCAGGAGCAGGTCCCCCAAGGCATGGGCTTTTCATCATCTACCAGAGTTCCCAGAAGGACTGAGTGCCACTACCCTACAGTGGTAACTGACCCAATGATGCATTCTTTACCGGCTTCCTTCCTCTCGGGTCTCATTTCCCCCACTCTTTCAGGTGCTTCCTGGAATCACCTCCCAGGTACATTACTTCACTTGAATCCTTGTCTCAGAGTCGGCTTCTGGGGAGCCCAAACTAAGACAACCACTTGCTTGCTGTCTGGTGTTGGGTGTTACCTAGCTTCCCTGTGTCTCTCTCTTCCCATCTGTTATAGGAGGGTAATAATAGCACCTGTGCCTCTTAGAGTGAATTGGTAAAGCTCTCAGTGCCTGGCTAAGAGAAGGTGCTTAGCAAGTGGGATCTACTACTATTATTACTGCCTAAAATTCCCAACTGTGGGTAGGTGCCCCACAGTTGGGAGCTAAACTTTCTCTGGGTGCCCCCTTCCTGCCTCTCCCCTCTGATGCCCCCATGTACCCTCTGAGCTCCTTCAGTCCCACTTCTTCCACCGTAGGCTGCCTCATGGAACTCAGGTGCCCAGGACCACCCCCCCACCACCACTCCTACTGCAGCCCACCCTGCCGATCACACACAGATCACCCTGCCTGCCTCGGGTGGGGGTTGCAGATGCCCGGGTAAATAAGTCTTCTGTCCTAATGACATCTTGGGATTCTCCATGATGCAGGATCACCATAGTCATCCAGTCCAGACTGGAAGCTCTTAAAACAGAGGCTTCTCATCTCTGACTCGGGTCCAGCATGTTCCAGTAAATGTGGATTGTTAATGATCACTGCTACCTTTATTGAGCACTTACTATGAGCCTGGGGCTGTTGTAGGTACTTTCTCTGTATTAATCCTTGCACCCACCCTATGAGGTATGTGCTGTTACTATCCCCATTTTGCAGATGAGAAGCCTAGGACAGAGAAGTTAAGTAACCTGGCCAAGATCACACAACCGGCAAATGGCAACCTAACTCCAGAGCCTCTCTTACTTTTCGTGATGCTAAGCTGGTGCAGGGCTATCTCGTGCCTAGAATGAAGAATACTGGCTTCCTTGCTTCCCAGCTGGAAGTCCAAAGACCAGTCTCTCTTTGCCAGGTGTTTTGCTGTAGCAAGTTACCCATCCAAACCTGAGGCCCAGATCTCACCTCACCCTTAGCTATGGAACAGGAATATCAAATAGGAAGGTCTCATTTATTCAGAACCCTGGCAGCCACATGCTGTCCACTGTGCCCAGCCCCACTCCTCCCCACTGGCCCTGTGCTCTAGAGCTCCTCACTGACCACGAGTGAGTTGCCATTTATCATGCAACTGTGCTGGTGTTTTTCTCACATCCAGTTTGTCTCATTCTTGCATCCATTCATTCATGCAAAAAAGATGTTTCGAACACTTACTATGTACCAGGCACCATTTGGTTTCGGTGGGGTGATGAGGGAGCGGACAAACTATAAACAGAACATGGAGGTAGAGTATAGTGTACGTTAGTGATTAGTGGTAAGCAGAAAAATAAAGCGGTGAAAGGGCCTAGGGAGAATCAGGGTTGGGGTAGGATGGCCAGAAAAGGCTATATGATGGGGCTTCCCTGGTGGCGCAGTGGTTGGGAGTCCGCCTGCCAATGCAGGGGGCATGGGTTCGTGCCCCGGTCCGGGAAGATCCCACATTCCGCGGAGCGGCTGGGCCCGTGAGCCATGGCCGATGAGCCTGTGCGTCCAGAGCCTGTGCTCCGCAACGGGAGAGGCCACAACAGTGAGAGGCCCGCGTACCGCAAAAAAAAAAAAAAAAAAAAAAAAAGGCTATATGAGAAATGTGACTGAGTTAAAGCCCAAAGGCAGTGAGGGAGGGGCTTTGGGGACAACAGGGGGCAGAACACTGCAGGCAGATGGAACAGCAAATACAAAGGGGACATGTACACCTGGTATGTTCCAAGAGTAACAAGGAGACCAGTGTGGCCAGAGCAGAGTGAGTGAGAGATAATCACGTGAGTGAATGGAGAGCCCTGGGGGGTTGAGACTAGACTGGATGGGGCAAGGGTGGACCGGTGATGCCCATCAGGAGGCCACCACCCCAATCCAAGCAACAGATGATGCTGCTTAGGCCAGGGTGGTAGCAGTAGAAATAGAGAAAAGGCAAAGCTTGGAGATGTGTTTTGGACATAGAACCAATCAGAAATGGGTGATGTGTTGGATGTGGGAGACAAGTCAGGACAAAGAAGAATTGAATTTGGACCAGGGAGGTAGCAGAGGAAGAGAAGAAAAGAGGGTGGATTCTGGAGATATTTTGAAAGTAGATGTTCCATGCTCTGCTGATGGATGGATGTGGGGTTTGAAAGAGCAGAGTCAAGAATGACACCAAATGTTTTGGCCTGAGTAGTTGGAAGGATGGAGTTGCCATGTGCTGATATGGGGAAGCTGGTGGGAGGAGCAGGTTTGTTGAGGGAAAGCTTAGGATATCCGTTTTGGAGTTGAGTCTGAAGGTGCCTATTGGACATCCGTGTAGAGTTGCCGAGAAGGCAGCCTCCTGTGTAAAACAGAAACAGAAAACAGGTCAACTCATGTGCCCGCTCTGATTTGGTAGCCCTGTCCAGAGTGCTGTGTTGACATTTTTTAAAAATTATTTTTAAAATTATTTATTTATTCGGTTGCACTGGGTCTTAGTTGCGGCAGGCGGGCTCCTTAGTTGCAACACATGGGCTCCTTAGCTGCGGCATGCATGTGGGATCCAGTTCCCGGCCAGGGATCGAACCTGAGCCCCACGCGTTGGAGCGCTGAGTCTTAACCACTGCACCACCAGGGAAGTCCCGGTGTTAACATTTTTAAAAAGAAATAAATTTATTTGTTTATTTATTTTTGGCTGCATTGGGTCTTTGTTGCTGCGCGCGGGTTTTCTCTGGCTGCGTCCAGCGGGGACTACTCTTTGTTGCGGTGCGCGGGCTTCTCATTGCGGTGGCTTCTCTTGTTGCGGAACACGGGCTCTAGGCGCGTGGGCTTCAGTAGTTGCAGCACGCAGGCTCAGTAGTTGCGGCACGCGTGCCCTAGGGCTCGTAGGCTTCAGTAGTTGCAGCACGCGGGCTCAGGAGTTGTGGCTCGTAGGCTCTAAAGCACAGGCTCAGTTGTTGTGGCGCACGGGCTTAGGTGCTCCGCGGCATGTGGGATCTTCCCGGACCAGGGCTTGAACCCGTGTCCCCTGCATTGGCAGGCGGATTATTAACCACTTCACCACCAGGGAAGTCCTCGGTGTTAACATTTTTTGAAAATAAATTTATTTATTTAGTTTTGGCTGTGTTGGGTCTTCGTTTCTGTGCGAGGGCTTTCTCCAGTTGCGGCGAGCGGGGGCCACTCTTCATTGCGGTGCGCGGGCCTCTCAATGTCACGGCCTCTCCCGTTGTGGAGCGCAGGCTCCAGACGCACAGGCTCAGTAGTTGTGTTTCACGGGCTTAGTTGCTCTGCGGCATTTGGGATCTTCCCAGACCAGGGCTTGAACCCGTGTCCCCTGCATTGGCAGGCAGATTCTTAACCACTGTGCCACAAGAGACATCCCCGGTGTTAACATTTTTAAGGCCCATTCAGGCTCAGTGGGAAAGAGTTTCTTGATCAATAGTGAAACCTGTCTTGGGAGCTGGATAGACAAATAATGGCGAACACTGGTTGTAAGACATTCCACTGTAGAGCGGGAAGAAAATGTGAAAAATTCTATTCTATATATTTTTGTCTTACTCTTTACATTTTCTTCGTATGTTCTATAATGTACATAATATGTTAGAGTAGCAGGTTTGGACATAGTTTATAAATTAAGTATTCTGTATCCATTGGAAGAGTATGCTCAGTTTTTACTGAGGAATGGATGAACAAAAACTTTTGGAGATTACTGATCTGAAATATTTTACAACAGATGCTGAAAATAGTGACCTGGATTACTGTAAGCCCTGAAGTGTCTCCTGAATCCTAAAAAAAAAAATGTTGTTCAGTTTGGTTTAATGCTTAATTAAAACAATTGGCTTTCCAAAATACCAGTGTTATCAGAGACTTTTTTTTTTTTTTTGGCCACACCATACGGCATGTGGGATCTTAGTTCCCCCATCAGGGATCAAACCCGTGCCCCCTTCAGTGGAAGCACAGTGTCTTAACCATTGGACCACCAGGGAAGTCCATCAAAGACTTTTTTTAAAAAGGGTGAAGAACTGTTCTAGAGTAAAGGAGATTAAAGAGGTAACAATGCAAACACAATCCTCGAGTGGATCTTGGGTTGAGAAAGCAAAAAGCTATGAAAGGCTATTACTGGAACAACTGGGGACCTTTGTATGTAGATGATTGTTTGTGGTATTGTATTAGTATGCAATTTCTAATTGGGATCATTGTTTCATGGTTACTGGGAGACTGTTTCAGTCTTAGGAGACACAGGCTGAAAAACGTAGGGGTAAGGAGTCATGATGTCTGTAATTAGGTCTCAAATAGTTCAGCAAAATACACATAGGAATTTAGGTGAAGGGTGTGTTAGTGGTCACTGTGCTATTCTTGCAGCTTTCCTGTAGTTTTGAAATATTTCCAAGTAAAAATTTGAGGGGAAATAGTATTCATATAAGTTTCTCCAGTTCTCGGAAAACTGGGAATCCGATAAAGGCATGTCAGACCGCTTTTCATATACTGGATTGTTTCATTGACCAGAACCCTTGTCGTCTTCATCCTTTCTGAAGCAAAGAATTTGCCAAATCTTTCCCACCACTACAGTAATCCCTGGCATTTTTTATTTTCCAGGTGCCTCCACATCCATCGTATTACATTTATTATCATAAATAGTCCCTATAGATAAAGAAATTTGTGCCTGTAAATTCCACAGTCACGATGAACTTTTTTTTTTTTAATGGCTCACCATATGCCAGGCACTGTTCTG
This sequence comes from Physeter macrocephalus, assembly GCF_002837175.3. Classification (NCBI taxonomy): domain Eukaryota; kingdom Metazoa; phylum Chordata; class Mammalia; order Artiodactyla; family Physeteridae; genus Physeter; species Physeter macrocephalus. The sequence continues at coordinate 75,910,860 of NC_041231.1, read as the reverse complement.
TGTGTTTGACATGAATGAGTGCATTTCATCCTCGCAACCACTCTTAGGGGAGGGATTACTGATAGTTAATTCCACTAGGGGATTGTAAGTAAAGAAAAAAGTATGGGAGACCCCTGTAAGTTAATAATCACTCAAGAAAGCACGGTTGCAAAACCGAGCAACCTTGCTTAGCAACAAAACCCTGCAACATAAGCACGGTTTCATTACTATCATTCTCATTTTCAGAAAAGGAAACTGAGGCACAGAGAGGTGGTATAATTTGCCCAAAGTCACACAGCCAGGGAGGGTGGAGTGACAGAGCAGTGTGGCCCCGGGCCCTGCAGTGTTCACCACCAAGCCCCTGACCATGGACTTCACACTGTGAGCTGGATCATCTAAGTGTGTTGGAGCTGCCATTCCAGAAGGAGGGCTTCTGGTCCTCAAATTTTGCTTTTCTCTGAGGGGTTCCGGGTGTGTGTTCATAGGAGAAAGGGTACTCCCTGAGAGAGGGAACAACAACAACAGCAAAACTACCATCTTTGCATGCTCATATGGGCCAGGCACCGGCAAGATGCTTTCTGCCTGGTTAGTCCTCAGAACCCCTCTGCGGGGTAGAACTATTATTATCTTCATTGGACAAAAGAGGAGACGGTGGAGCCAGGCTTTGAACACAAGCAGCCTGACCCCGCAGCCTTGCCCCAGCCCCCCAGCCAGGCTGCCTTGCCTCTACCTGTCATCTCAATGGGTCTGAAGGTAACAGCTATAGAATGTAGCCTGTGGGGTGATGGGCCTCACCCATCACCTTTTTCACCCTCTCAGTTCTCAAATGGGGACATTTCAATGCTGAAGAGGAGGAGGAGTGGGAGAAGGAAGAAGAGGAAGAAAGCATTGCATCCTTCCTCCTTGGGGCTTTTCATCTGGCCTGTGACATTCCATTCCCACCCCTCTAATTTGCCATTTCATTGAGCAACTTTTTCTAATTGAATGCACCTGGGCAGAAACTCCTCCCCATATTGGCCCTGGTCAGTGCTTTGTCTTTTTTTTTTTTCTTCTTTTATGAAAAAAAACAAGGGGAGTCCCTATTTCTTTGAGGTGGAGGTGCTTGGTGAAGTTCCAAAACAGATCAGCCAGCCCTCCAGAAACTCTTCTGCCTTGGCGCTGTGTTGAGCTCACCTGCCTCCTTGGAGGACAGCCGGCTTGTAGCTGACCTTGGCCTGGAGGCCCAGGAAGACTCTGCTCTGGGCATGGCAGTCCCAGCCAGAGGCGAGGCAGAGGTATCCTTCAAAAAGCCCTGCTCACCAGGAGCCACCTTCCCCAGGGTGCAGTTGTTCCCCTTCCTCAGTAAATCAACAACTAATAAGTCAATTCGCACTCATGAAGGAGCACAAGAGGCAGTAGAATAAAGTAGTTAAGAGCATGAATTCTGCAGCCGGACTCCCTAGGTTGAATCACGCCTCTACCACTTATTAGCTTTGTGACCTTGGGCAAATTATTTAGCCACTCTGAGTACAGGTTTCCCTTTCTGTAAAATGGGGGGAAATAATAATATACTTCTGAAAAAATAAAAAATACTGGTGATTTACTGTCTCATCAAAGATGCACAATCTTCTTAACTGAACAGTCCTACTCAATAATTCTGAAAGTAAAGAAACATCTTCCTTCAGGACAGATCTGGTTTCTGGTTATGTACTTAACTTCAAAAGCTACATTTTTTAGTCCTCCTAAAAGCCCTTTACACTTCAACATCTTTGCCTCCCCATAACTTCATATCTAATCTTTATAATTTTAGATTCATTGTTCTCCTTAACAAAAGAGTGCAATGCAATGATTAGTTAACGAAAGGAACTTCTTGTTTGTATTTTTGAAGAGAGTAGACGACTTGCAAGATCAGACAAGATACACAGCACACATTCACGCTGACACAACAAGAGCTGTTGAATAATTTAAAAATTTATGCAGATTACTAATAAACCACTTTTCATCTCGCCAGTTGGTAGAGGTGCTTTTTTTTTTTTTTAAGTAGATATCTAATGTTTGTTCATTAGATTGGTTCAGACTTTCAGCAGGGAAATTTGGTAATAAGAACTGTATCAAAAGCCTTAGAATGTTTCATAACCTCAGATTGAGAAATTCCACTTCTAGAAATTAATTCACTTCTAGAAATAATCATGAGTGTGCACAAAGATATTACCACAAAACTATTTTACAGTATTATTTCTAATAGAGAAGAACTAGAAACTATCTAAATTGCCAACAATACAGTTTCGGTGAAATACACTATGATATATTCACTCAATGGCATACTAGGAAGTCATTAAAAATATGTTGTAGAATATTCAATGAGATGGAAAATGTGTTGACAGTATACTTTTTAGTGAAAAAAAAACAGCTTACAAAACTGTGTGCAGAATGATCTCATTTTAAAAAATATATGTGTGTATTCAGAGAATAATTTTAGAAAAATAAACATTGACATTTTAAAGGGTTGTCTGGATGGTGCAATTGTGAGTAATTATTATTTCCTTTTTTGTGTGACTTATCAGTATTTTCTAAGTTTTCTACAATGCAGATGAATATTTCCACGATATGAAAACAACAAAAAATTATTATGTAAAAAAGAACAATTCATTGAGAAAATGCTTAACGCAGAGCTTGCCTCTTCTATAGGGTGTCATTTCTTTAGTAACTTGCTTCCTTAGCGTCTCCTCTCCTTGGAGGACCCCAGGAGAGGCAGGGATCCCCAAGGCCTCCTCCCATGTGGAGCATTACTGGAGGCTTGTGGTTTGCCTCCTGGTCATGTGGAATCCAGCTTTGGACAAACTGCAAAGTCCCAAAGTTTGGGAGGTAGAAGAAATGTCAACTGGAAGATTTTATATAGAGTCTGAGCAAGAAACTCCTCCAAAAAGGAGCTAGTTTTGGACTTCCACGGTGGCGCAGTTGTTAAGAATCCCCCTGCCAATGCAGGGGACACAGGTTCGAGCCCTCGTCCAGGAAGATCCCACATGCTGGGGAGCAACTAAGCCCGCGAGCCACAACTACTGAGCCCGCGTGCCTAGAGCCTGTGCTCCGCAACAAGAGAAGCCACTGCAGTGAGAAGCCAGCCCCCTCTCACTGCTAACTAGAGAAAGCCGTGCGCAGCAACAAAGATCCAACGCAGCCAAAAATAGATAAATTTATTTTTTAAAAAAGAAACTGATAGGGCTTCCCTGGTGGCGCAGTGGTTGAGAGTCCGCCTGCCGATGCAGGGGTCACGGGTTCGTGCCCGGGTCTGGGAAGATCCCACATGCCGCAGAGCGGCTGGGCCCGTGAGCCATGGCCGCTGAGCCTGCGCGTCCGGAGCCTGTGCT
>NC_041231.1:75876717-75907440 GCF_002837175.3 Physeter macrocephalus | reverse complement strand
CGTCCGGAGCCTGTGCTCCGCGACGGGAGAGGCCACAACAGTGAGAGGCCCGCGTACCGCAAGCAAACAAACAAAAAAAGAAACTGATAAAAAATATATATATATTGATTAGAAAAAAAAAAGGAGCTAGTTTCTCTGCCCATGCTTTCCTCAAACAGAAACTAAGGCGAACTTCAGGGTTTGTCCAAGGCCACACGGCCAACTTAATGACAAGGTGAGGCCTTGAAGCCATGGCCTTTCCGCCCTGTTGTATTTCTAAAATGTGCTGATTTAGACTATCTCTTCTCCCACTTTAATATGCACAGGAACCACCAGGGATCTTGTTGAAATGCAGATTTTGATCCAGCAGGTCAGGGATGGGCCTGAGGGTCTGCATTTCTAACCAGCCCTCAGGCGATGAAGATGTTGCTGGTCTGGGGATCAGTTTAAGTAGCAATGGTGTAGAGCACAGATTCTAGAGCCAGATCGTCAGCTTCCCAATCCTAGCTCTGCCAAAGACGAACTATTACTATAGTTACTGTACTTCAGTTTTCTCAACTGCAGAATCAGTATGACTTAACTCATAGCTTTTTCGTGAAGATTTAATAAGTGCTTAGAACACTCTTCACTAAGAACTAGCTATTTTATTTATTTATATTCCCTAGAGCAAGCAGCGAAGGGCGAAGCACGGTTTGACGAATGAATGAATAAACTTTGGAGAAAAGTTCTTCCTGGGCGACTGGAGTCAGAGAAGCGAAATGGGAGGGCTCGGAGGTGGGGAAGAGGCCCACCTCGAAAGAACTCTCCACCGGGTGGTCAGAAGGACCCGGAGCGCCCGGAAGCGGGCCGGCCCGCGCCCCGCGGACCAATGCGGCCGCCCGGTGGGGGGGTGGGGGGTGGAGCGCCCGCCAGCCCTTTCCGTCTGGGCGCCGGAGGCCCCGCCCCCTGGAACGTCGCGACGTCCGAGCATTCCACGGTTGCTACTCGGTCGCGAGGGGCGGGGCGCCTGTCAGGGAAGCGGCGCGCGCGGCGGCGGGGGCGGGCTGAGGCTCCGCCGCGCAGTGCCAGCGCCAGCACTAGACCCGCGCCCCGCGCTCCGCGCTCTCCGGCCCGCCGCCCGCGTTCTGGCTCGCGAGCCCGCACTCCCGCCCTGCCCGTGCGCTGCCCGAGTATGGAGCTGCTGTGCTGCGAGGGCACCCGGCACGCGCCCCGGGCCGGGCCGGACCCGCGGCTGCTGGGGGACCAGCGTGTCCTGCAGAGCTTGCTCCGCCTGGAAGAGCGCTACGTGCCCCGCGCCTCTTACTTCCAGTGTGTGCAGAGGGAGATCAAGCCGCACATGCGGAAGATGCTGGCGTACTGGATGCTGGAGGTACCGCCCGGAGGGTCTCCCCTCCCCCGCCACCCCGGCGTCCCCAGCTCCGGACATCCCGGGGCCGCCCTGTCGGGACATCCTGGTCCCAACAACAATCAGCAAGATGTTTCTGTGGCGCACATCCCCGGGGCCTGGCCTTTCACTCCTTTCACTCGGGCACCTTACCCGGCTGCCTCCGTGGTGTCCCTTTTTCTCTTCTCCAACCCTGACTTTGCCTGCCAGTTGTTTGGCACCCCAAGTAACCCTCTCTTCGGGCCGGGAAAGCGGGACAAGGGCCACCCTCTCCCCTCCGGCTTCTCTCAGCGTCTCCCGCCTCGCTCCCCCGCCCGGTCTTCTAGGGAGAGCGCGCCTGGAAAACCCTGGGCTCGGCCGCCCCCGCCGCAGAGCCGGTTCCTGTGTGTCGCGGGGTTCTGGCGGGGAAGGCGGTGGGGTGGCGCGCTGTTCCGGCAGTCAGGGAAATGAAAAGTGCGGGAGGCAGCCGCTGGCGTCTCCTCCCTTCCCTTTGGGTGTGTGCACTGGGTGGCGGTAATGGGGTTTAAGGTCCCAGTTCTCTGGCTCCCGTGGGTGACTCTTCCGTCCCCTCTCACCCTCGGTATTGGTGGGGGGCGGGCAGTCTCAGTTTGGAATCCTAAGGGAGGGAGCCTCTGGCGTACCCCGCTTCCCCCCGCCCTCGGGGGGGAAGGAGGCACCGCAGAGGAAGTGGAGGGGGGACGACACCTTGGGGAAGGCGCATCCTGCGTATTAGTCCTTGTCACTGTAAGTACACCTACCCCCTCCTGATTCTTGCTCCCTATTCCACTTCCCTTCAGCGCACCGCCCCCCCACCTTTAGTGCTGCTGCGTTTCCTTTGCCTCTGCCCCAGAAGTGACTGTGCGCCCTCCCCCAGGTGTGTGAGGAGCAGCGCTGTGAGGAGGAAGTCTTCCCCCTGGCCATGAACTACCTGGATCGCTACCTGTCCTGCGTCCCCACCCGCAAGGCGCAGTTGCAGCTCCTGGGTGCGGTCTGCATGCTGCTGGCCTCCAAGCTGCGCGAGACTACGCCCCTGACCATCGAAAAACTGTGCATCTACACCGACCACTCTGTCTCTCCCCGCCAGCTGCGGGTGCGTGCATAATCCTCCCCTCCCCCCAACACACACTGCCTCCTCACTTACCAGGAAAAGGAAAGCTAAGACCCTCAAGAGGCTTTCTGTCCCTGGGGAGGGTAGCAGAGGCTTTTTTTTTTTTGATGAGGTGGGACAGTGTGGTGTGATGGTCAGGGTAGGGTAGCTCCTAGCCCAGGCTTGCGCTGCCAGCATGAACCAAACCCCTTCTCCTGACCTCCAGCGGGTGCCACTCCTTCCTGGTCTTTCCCCCAGATAGCAACAAGTCAAACTGCATGTCTACACTCACTAGTACTTTGCCTCTGGGTTTACACAGCCACCATGAGTTATTTATTGGCAGCAGCAGGACATGCCTACGCACCCCCCCTGGAGTGGGGGAGTGGAATGTGCTTCATGTGGGGGAGGGGGGCCGCCCTGGTTGAGTCTTTATCCCAGTGTGTGGACTTTGTGATCGAAGAGCCTCCCAGAGCAGATTATAGCCAGGGTTGCTGTAAGGAAGGGCCAAGGCGTTTCATCCCACCTTCTTTCCTTCCTTTTATATCCCAGGAGAAACAGCTCCTTCCTAATTCTCCGTTCGCTAGCCTCACTCTGGGAAACTTGAGCAGCTGCTTCAGGCCTGTGGAATCATCTCTTCTTTTCCTCTTTAGCCAAAGGCCAGAGCTGAGGCACAGACTGGGGCTGAGCTGCAGCTGCTTCCGATGTGATAATGATGCCCTGTCCCCCGGCCCACCCACTCTGACCAAGGTCTTTCATAACACTGTGGGGAGCTGCTGTCACTCCTGTGGTTTGGGAAGTGGCTCCCTGGGCCTCTTGCTGGGAACTTGGGCTGGGCTCTTCCCGAGGCAGGACAGGGGAGACACCGGTTCTCTTTCCCCACTGAGCCTGGAGAGGAGGTGGGGGAGCTGCTTGGACCTGGAAGAGGTTATTTAGGGCGTGCAGATCGTCTCCCGAGGGGCGGGGGTGGGGGGAGAGGGGTGAGCTGGCACCTTCCTCCACCTTGCTCTACAGCGGCCCAGTCTTCTCTTGACCCGGAGAGGAGTCTCTGGGCCCCATCTCCCGGGGAGGAGGGCAGCGTGCAGGCTGCTGTGATTGGCTGGCCAAGAAGCCAGGGTACTGGGGCCCCCGAGTGCTGCTTGTCGAGGAACGGGATTCCTCTTCCTGCCAAGTAGCTCTCGGAGATGGGAGTAGGAGGCCGGAGTTGGGAATCCGGGAGGCCCCACAGCTCTTTGTGATGAATCTGGTAGTTTTTGGCAAGTCTCAAGGTGGAGCTAGTTTTCAGGGCTAATGAGCAAGATGTGTTTGGAGGGGTTTAGGCTAGAAGGTAGAAGGGGACTTCCTTTTTGTGAAAAGATTAGGATGGGGTGTGTGCCTTTATGTGTGAGGAGAGTTTTTCAGAACAGGCCAAAAGTCCTCCCCATGCCTGAGCTGGGGGGTGGAGTGTGCCGATCGATGACTTCCTAGAAGGTCAGAGTTGGAAGGGACCTCAGAGAGCTCCAGTCAGTCCAAATCCTCGTGCCACAGAGGAGGCTGGGGCCCAGAGAAGGAAAGGTCCTGCCTCAGCATTGCACTGAGGCTGAGGAGAATGTGGATGTTCTAGCACTAAGGTGGCCTAAGAGGTTAGGGATGTGATGGAAGCTGCCAGGGGTGTGTTCTCGGCCAAGTGAGGGCTGAGATTCTCAGGGGCTGCCCTGATACAGGGTAAGGTGGCTACCCTCCCTCGCACAGGACCCTATGCCTCCCCACAGGGAAAGCCCCACTCCAAGTTGCCTTCTAGATGTTTCCTTGGATGCGAGGTGCTTTCTGTTCACTTCTTTTTTTTCCCTAAAGGTTTCTTTTTAAAAATTAATTAATTAATTAGGCTGCATTGGGTCTTCGTTGCCACATGTGGGCTTTCTCTAGTTGCGGCGAGCAGGAGTTACTCTTCCTTGCAGTGCACAGGCTTCTCATTGCGGTGGCTTCTCTTGGTGCGGAGCACGGGCTCTAGGCACGCGGGCTCAGTAGTTGTGGCTCGAGGGCTCTAGAGCGCAGGCTCAGTAGTTGTGGCGCACGGGCTTAGTTGCTCTGTGGCATGTGGGGTCTTCCCAGACCAGGGCTCAAACCCGTGTCCCCTGCATCGGCAGGCGGATTCTTAACCACTGCGCCACCAGGGAAGCCCCTCTGCTCACTTCTGAGTTAGGAGTTTGACCACTGGGACAGGCACCGGGAGTAGAATGGAGCTTCTCTGCCCAACTTCTTCCCGCTCCAGGCCAGGCTGTTTTCTGTGGGGCTCTGTGAGAGGTTCAAGAGGATGACACCTAGGTGGGGGCCAGGAGAGGGATAGCTGTGACCGGGGGCCTAAAAGAGGTTGGATGGGGTTGCCATTTCTACCTCAGTAAGGGGTCAAACCCATGAGTTCCTTCCTGAGATAAAACAATGAAGAAATCCTCATGTGTGCAACTCAGAAATGGGGCCAAGGCTGGGAACCCCAGATGAGTGGATTGGGGTGGGGCTCCCAGCCTCCCTCCAGGACCTAGCAGTGGTATAGAGGCTAGGGCAGGCAGAGAGATGGTTTGATCCCTTAGGGATCATCTGGACCCATCCTGTTTGGCTTGGCCTCCACGTCTCTTCCTAAGACTCAAACGGCACTAGGCACTATGGGTTCCAGCCAAAGAGGTGGAGTGGGGTGCTCTATCTCAGCCCCACACCCCAATGTCCCACCAAGGGGATGTGGGTTGGGTTGGGCAACCTCCACTATGAGGAACCTCAGGGTTGGCTCAGTGGCTGTGTTACAGGAGGTGTGGCCTCATGCTCACCCCAGTTGCTTCAAGAGGTGTGGACTTGGCTGGGATGCTGAGTTGGGGGCAGGCTAGTGCTCTCCCCTTTCACAGATCCTTGGGATTATGGAGAGTCTTTCTGCTTCATGCCAGAGGAGCCTCAAGTTCATGGTGATGGTGGTGGTATCTGCTGCTGCAGTCTTTTCTTTCAACCCTGGCTGGAGAAGTGCTCAGAGCCTTGCAGGAAGTCAGAAGGCCTTGCTTACTGGATCCCAAAAGATAACCCAGCAGGATTAAACGAGATAATTCATGTAAAGCATGTAGTTCTGGCATCTAGGAAGTGATCAATAGGGCTCAAAGCAAGTGCCCCCCGCCTCTTCCCTGCCACAGTACCAGTCCTTAAATTCAAAAGCAGAACTGGGGTCCTGACCTTCAAGTGTGATGGGCTTCCCTTCCTGTGAGAACTCTGCTTTACTCCCTCCCCTTCCTTTCTTTAGCCACTGACCCTACCCTCTTCCTCAACCTCCAGGACTGGGAGGTGCTGGTCCTGGGGAAGCTCAAGTGGGACCTGGCCGCCGTGATTGCCCATGATTTCCTGGCCCTGATTCTGCACCGGCTCTCTCTGCCCCGTGACCGACAGGCCTTGGTCAAGAAGCACGCCCAGACTTTTTTGGCCCTCTGTGCTACAGGTAAGAGTCCTACACACATTTTTACCAAGCCAGGGAAATCAGAAGACTTGGAAGGGTGAGCGGTAACCAGGAGATTCTGCTATCTTGAACTGATTTCTTGAACTGAAATCTTGAACAGATTTCTGGTTTCTTAATTTCTTCTCAAAATTTATTTGTGAAAATTCTATTCCCTCTGAGCCCCCAGTCTCAATACAGAAAAGCAGCAGAGCTGTATGGGATCTCAAGAGACCACCCCCCCACCCCCCAAGTATGTAGGTGGGTCACTGAGAGCTTAGAGAGAAGTGACTTGCCCAGGGTCTTACAGTGACTAAGTTGAGGGCAGAAACCAGGTCTCTTAACCCTAATTTTGTGTCCACACCAGGAAGAGATGCATTCACTCCCTGGTCCCTGGCCAGGATCACTTACAGACCACCCTGGACCTGACCCTCTCCAGGAAAGAGCCCCTTTCCTGCCTTTCTCCCCTGCTGCTATCTGACACCACTCGCTGCTGGGGTTTTCAAGAAGACCCCTGCTCTCTTCATACGGCCTGGCACTTTCTGGGTAATAGAAGGTGCGTGCTGGTTGTTATCCTTGAAACCACCCTTGCCTCACGGTCCCCTCTTTCTTTCCAAGATTACACCTTTGCCATGTACCCGCCATCCATGATTGCCACGGGAAGCATTGGAGCTGCAGTGCAAGGCCTGGGTGCCTGCTCCACATCTGGGGATGAGCTCACAGAGCTGCTGGCAGGGATCACAGGCACTGAAGTGGTGAGTGCTGGGCAGCTGGGCAAGTGGCCTCAGTTCACGAGGCAGCGCTATTCCCTGAGCCTCCAGCAGAGGGAGCTGTCGCCCCCCCCACCCTGGTCTCCACTCCTGGTTTCAAGTGCCCTGCTCTTGGGGCTTCTGTGGCCTTTTATCTCCTTCCTTGGTCTGGAGAAGAGCAAGTGTCTTGGGCGGGCTGAAGGGCACTGTCCCTGGGTACCCTTTTCTTGCCAAACGGTGTGCAGGAGTGGGGGTGGGGGATTTGGTGTCAGATGCTGGGCTGCTCTCACACCCTCTTGCCACATCCTCTTGCCAGTTTCTGAGAATTGAAAGCTGATTCCTGGGGTTGGGCTGTGGCCTAACCTCCCCAAACTTCCCTGTGTGCTGGGAGGTGTCCTCCAGCACCTGCTGCCACATGCTAACGGGGGAGGGACGTGGACCTTGCTCACCGTTCCCCCTTGTTCCCAGGACTGCCTGCGGGCCTGTCAGGAGCAGATTGAAGCTGCCCTCAGGGAGAGCCTCAGGGAAGCCGCCCAGACCTCCCCCAGCCCAGCGCCCAAAGCCCCCAGGGGCTCCAGCAGCCAGGGGCCCAGCCAGACCAGCACTCCCACAGATGTCACAGCCATCCACCTGTAGCCCTGGCGAGGCCCCCTCGAGTGGCCACCAACAGCAGAGGAGGGCACGCTGCCACCCCCCTCCCTGCCTGCAGGAACGAACCATGCCACAGCTGAAGCCCGAGGGGGCTCCTTCCTACTTGCCTGTCGCAAGCCGAAGGGGTCGGGTCCTACCTATCCCTGCAGTGTGCACTAAGGGGCCTGGCCAGCTGCGGCTGGTGGCCAGTCAGGCTCCTCCTTCTCCCTGCATCTGACCAGCTCAGCTCCATCCCGGTCCTAGCTGGGGGTGGGCCAGGCTGGCCAGAGATGAAATTGAAGTCTGTAAAATACATGTACCAGCATTCCTTTCGGGGGCCCCCTTATCTCTGGGGCTCTTGTGTTCTCAACTGCCAAAGTTGAACCCGGGCCCTCGGCAGTGAGAGCACGGAGTCCTAACCACTGGACTGCCAGGGAATTCCCTAGTTACTGCATTTGGATTGGGGTCTTTCTGAAGAACCCTCACATGTTCTAGACACATGTGAGAAGAAAGAGTGGACATCTCCTCTCAATGCACTTGGAGGCCCCTGCATAATCCATGCTCTCAGCTGCTCCTAGAGGGAGGGGCCCTGGCCTCTGTCCGAGGGGCAGGAACCAACCTCCTCGCTTTGCTTTCCGCTCAGCTTCTCCTGTGTGATTGGGGGGTGGAGGGGCAGTGCTGAAGGAAGAGGTTGTTTTAATTTATTAATTGCTTTGAGTACAGCTGTAAGAGGGTGTGGTGGGGCCCATCTACCCTGAGTGGTGGTGACCCTGGTGGTTGCTGCATTCCTCCCCTCTCCTACCGCTAGAGGATCTTCATGGCCGTGGCCGAGGAGCTGCTACAGCCTGGGGTGGGGCCACGCCCTCCTCTCCCTCTGGCCCTGTGCTCCATCCTGCAAGGCTGGGGGATGAAGCAGGGATGACCTGGAGGTGACCAAGGCCCCTGTCTGGAGAGGGAGGCAAGCCCTGTTGACACAGGTCTTTCCCGAGGCCACAAGGTCCAGGCTGGTGGCCCAGGACCATCATGCTACCTTAATAAAGATTCTGAAATAAAACTGTCTTTGGCTTCTTGGATTGGATGGCAGTGTGGGCAAAAGCCTATTTCTAGAGGGTGGAAATCAGTGGTCTCAAGTAGGGGTCATCAAGCCTTTTCTGTAAAGGACCAGAGTAAATATCTGCCCCAGATATAGTCAGTTTTGCTTCATAACGTGATCTATGCATTCCTAAAAATCACTGCACCATGCAAAATTGCACAATAAAAACCACAGGGCTTATGGGGAGAATGGGGCTTGAGGCACAATACTTTTTTAAAAAAAGGAAAGATAGTGCTTTTACACATTAAATGGTTAAGAAACACATACTGCAATAAACATGGCCCCTTTATCTTGAAAAACAACACCTGAAGTCTGCTGTGGAAGTGGAGGTTGGAAGGATGTGGAAGGCGGGTTGTAACACCAGATGTGGGTGTGGTACCAACCCGCAAGGTGAACTGGTGTCACTAGCACATGTCTGAGGTTTGTGCATTTTGTGTATCATCTGGCTCAGCTCAGCTGGGTACAGTTTTCTGCTTTCACCTAGTGTTTCTCAAAGACAAAACTGCATATAAATGTGAAATTTGCTTTATGATCAAATTCCTCCCAAATACAGTAATTAGGCTGGAACAAATTCACATTCTCTAAAGCACATAACAAGGGTTCTAGCTAGACTGTACTCGCCTCTGCTGCTGTGGCATGAAAGCAGCCACAGAGAACATGGAAATGGAGAGGTGTGGCTGCATCTTAATAAAACTTTATTTATGGACACTGAAATCTGAATTTCATATAATCTTCACCTATCACAAAATACCCTTCTTTCCATTTTTTCCCTAGCCATTCAAAAATGTAAAAATTCTTAGCTCACGGGCCATGAGGAAACAGGCACGTGACCCTGGTTTGCCAACCCTTGGTCTAAAGCTTTCATTAGCTAAGAATGTTAGGGAACTGGTCTGGTGGTGACCCTGGGCCTGACCTTCCTCGCCTCTGTATCTCCACTTTCCTCTAGGTGCTTTCTCCTAGCTCTTCCAACCACAGCTGAGATCATCTTGTGAACAACCTCCTGGTTGCTGGCATTCTCCCAAAGTAGCCTGTGTCAGGGGAGGCAGAGGCTGTGCCCTCTAGGGGCTGGCAGGGTGGGTACAGCCTAGAGAAACAAACTTGTCTGAGGGGGGCACGGCTCCCATGTAAACTGGGGAAGAATCCACTGCTACACAGGAGCAGGGATGCAGTGCCCACCTGCACAAAAGAGGGAAAGCAGAAAGATCTCCATCCACCACATCAAAACACTGACGTTCAATAAATACCTGCCTTTTGTTTTTATCTGCCTCTCAGTGAACTGACACAACAGCCTGAGAGGAAGTACCCACTCCAACCCCCAGCTGGGAAGTGGGACTGTTGGGCTGTGGAGTTTCAAGTCAGGTCCCAGAACTGAGCAGGGATGCAGGCCTAGAATGGAAGAGAGAGCCGGCCAGACTCAGTTCTCCCTGTCAGGAACTGGGGAATCAGAGGCCCGTGACCCCTCATGGCCCTGAACTGGGTCTTCAGCTATAAAGGCTCAGTGTCACCTTTAGTCAGCAGCAGGGATCCTGGTGTCCTCCCATGCCCTGCAGACGAGCACTGCTTCGTCACTCCATGGCGATGGGAACATCTTCTACATCTCGGGGGATGGCACTCTGAAGCTCACGCCTGATCTCGGGGGACAGCAGGGGATGGGGCTGCAGCCGGAGCAGTTCCAGGAGGGCCTCCTTCTGCTCTGTGGCCAAGTCAGCCTTGTAGCGCTGGACCAAAGTCAGGAGGCACTGGTGCCAGAGCACTGGCAGCTCACGCTTCTCCGTCCGGAAACCCAGGAAGTGGAAGACCAAGGCGTCCAGCACCCGGTAGGGCAGTGCGTACTTCTTATCCAGCAGCAGCCTCAGGAAGATGCTGGTGGCACCGCTGTACTCCATCTCTGCGATTTTCAGCATGGCTGCACTAGTGGGGAACGGAAGTAGGGCAACGCTGGAGGAAGGCTTCTCCTCTGCTGGCCCTTACACTGTGCTATCCCTAAAAGGGGAATCTCCGGCATTCTTTTCACCTCCCCTATCTAACTCCCTTGACTCCAGTTACCAGCACTACACTGACTCACGCCAAATCCCCACATCTGGCTCAGACTGCTTGTCTCAGTATTCGAATAGGTCCAAACATCCTGAGATCTCCACCCCTAACTTACTTTCTTCCCATGTTCCCCATTCTTTCATTCATTCAACTATTTACTGAGCACCTACCATGTGCCAGGCCCTGGGACCTTGTTCCTGTGGAACTGACATTCTTGTGGAGTAATGATACACCCACTGGCTTAAATGAGCTGCAAACCCAGGGCTATGCTTAGCTCCTTCCCCACTCTGCCCCCGCCATCCCCAGTCCTGGAACCCTGCTGTGTGGAGATCCACCAACCAGTGGTCCTCCACCCCCACCGACACTACCTGGAGTGCAACACAGGGATGGAGCACTTGGTGATGATGCTGCCCACGATGATGGCTTCCCGGAGGGTACAGGTGCCCGACTCGCACAGCGGGATCAGGATGCCTGGGGAGGGGCAGAGGGGCAGTCACTCTAAGCCCAGTGAGAGAAAGGAGGTACTGCAGGAGCCGCAGCCCCTCCCTTTCATAACTGCCTCCTGGGTTCCCACCTTTAAACCAGGCTCCAGGCTTGAATAGAGCCTTCTTCAGTGCCATGTAGAGGTGGAAGTTGAGTCGTTTGTACTCAGCAATGTCATCTCGTACCCGGGGGAGCAGGACCAGGTTATAGAAGCGCTGGGCCATACGTTCCTTTAGGTTAGAGGCGAAAATCCTAGTGTTTTTGGAGGAAAGGGGAGAGATCCCAGGTCACCTGATAGTCTGGAGCTGGCCTTTTAAATATCAATGTGGATGGTACATGCAAGAGATCGGAGGGTGTGTGAAGCGAGCTGTGTGCATGCAACACCCAGGTCAGATGAGAGGGAACAGGAGGGGCTACGAGATGTACCCAAACAGGGTGAACACTGTCCATCTTTGGGGTGAGCCAGAGCTCTCCCAGGCAGACAGGTACCCAGCTGTTCACCTTCCCCTCTCCATCATGGGTCCTCTCTATCCTGCTGTCACCAGGGACTTGTGCATGCCTGGAGAGCCACAGACTTTTGAGGCCACCCTGACACCCTAGGGTTGTATCCTCGTAGTTTTGAGCCTCTCCCCTGGAAACTCATCACAGGACATTCTTAACAGGGTCTCGGCCCCAAAACAGGAAACAGAAAAAGTTGGGAAAATGATGACATAAAGAAACACAAGAGAGCGCTGTGGGGGCAAAGCTAGGATGTAATGGCAAAGGGAAGGAAAGCCTGTCCTTCCCACACCCAGCCCTTCCCTACAGACCCAAAGCAGCCCTGACCCCCATCTGCTCTACCTCGTGGCTTGGTACATGGCAGCAGCGGTCCAGGCCTCAGGCTCTGTGACGTAGAGGATTTGCTCCCAGTTGGAGAGGGCAGGGATGATCTTAAATGCCTTGGGCAGTTTCCCACTGCGGTACTTAGACAACACCTGATGATCAGAGAATAAAATCATCATCGTCGTTAACATACACAACGTTTACCAGGTGCCGGGTGCCAGGCACTTGTCTGGGTGCCTTTCATACATTAACTCACTTAATCCTCACAACCACCCTGTGAAGAGGTGCTATTATCATCCTAATTTTCCAGTGGGGAAACTGAGACCAGAGAGTCAAGTAAGCAGGAGAGCAGGACCCTGGAGCCGTGCACTCTGACCCGAGCCCGCTCTCAGCCACCAGGCCTTATTTCTCCGAGAGATGTGGGCACCCAGAGCCCCTGTGAGGGAGTCCCATCACAGGTCTCCTCTCAGCTCTTACCTCCCGGACCCCTCTGTAGACCTCCAGGACCCGGGGGTCCAGCTGGGGCACAGGGAAGCCTGAAACCTCGGACATGACCGTCTCGACTTCCGTCTGCTTCTCAGTTAACTTCTCCATGATGATGTCAGCTAGGGTGCGCCTGGGAGAAAGGGAGGGAAGGGGTGGGAGTGCCGTGCTCTCAGTCCAGGAAGCTCTTGACTCCCCACGCAGTCCCTTGAGAGCCCCGATAAACTTGCGATCTTGCTGGGACACGTGACCTCAGTCCCCTCTGGGCCCAACAACCCAGCACAGAATCCCTGCAGAGCACAGAGGACCTGGCAGTCATTCAGCTCAGGATGGAGCTGACAGTCGTGTGTGGAGGTGAGGAACCTAGCCTCTGAAGTCAACCTGCCTGGGTTCAGGTCCTGGCTCCTCTGCTCCCTGAATGACCTTGGGCATGCTACTCTGCCTCTCTATGCCTCAGCTCCCTCCCCTGTAAAACAGGGATAATAACAGTACCTACCCTAAAAAAGTTAACATGAGGAGTAAAAGAGTTAGTGTACGTACACTACTTGGAACTATCAGTGATAGTAGTAATAAGTTTGTGACAAGTGTTCCCATTTCAAACACATCCATCACATGCTGCCAGTGTGCTGAGGACTCTCCAGTTACAAAACCCTGGTCTGACCTCTCCAGAGTACCAGACACACCTCAATTATATACCAAGATTTCTGGTAGCTGGGATCATTAGGGAGAGACGATGGCACATACTTACCCCCCTTTTAATTTATTGAAGTTTATGGAAAGAGGTCCAAGATGAATGATCATTTTTCCCCAGCCTCCTTAAGTACAATCAGACCGTGATGATTCAGAATTATCATTACATTGGGCTTTGCTGCAATAAAGGTGTCTTCAGGGTCTGCTGAAGTCTATATAAAATGGCTCCTTAAAATAGATAACTGGGCTTCCCTGGTGGCACAGTGGTTGAGAGTCCGCCTGCCGATGCAGGGGACGTGGGTTCGTGCCCTGGTCCGGGAAGATCCCACATGCCGCGGAGCGGCTGGGCCCGTGAGCTGTGGCCGCTAAGCCTGCGCGTCCGGAGCCTGTGCTCCACAACGGGAGAGGCCACAACAGTGAGAGGCCCGCGTACCGCAAAAAAAAAAAATAATTAAAAAAATAATAATAATAAAGGACCAGGTGCAGAGCAAGGCTGAGTCTACATTTTACGTAATTATTTCTCAAGGATGTAGTCAATAACCAAATAGGATCTATTTCCTAAAGTCTAGTATACAATTTTTTAATGTGAAAGTGATGGAGGGGATATATGTACACATATAGCTGATTCACTTTGCTGTACAGTAGAAATTAACACCACCTTGTAAAGCAGCTATACTCCAATAAAAATTAATTAAAACAAAACAAAACAAACATGGCTCCTGTCTTTCAAGGGCAGGACTTTCCAGATGTACCCTCACACTGTCCATGTGACACCCACGCGAGGTATTGTTACTCCCATTACTCAGACATGGGAACCAATATGCAGAGGGGTTAGTAACTCACCCAAGGTCTCACAGCTCACGAGTAGGGGGAAAGAGTCAAAGCCTGGTCTTTCAGGTTCTGAAGGTCAGGCACCTTACAGTACATATGTGCCCCCAAACTAAATGGCCTCTGACTGCTGAGCTCACGTGGGTCTAGCCTGCTCTCTGAAGATGCCAGCTGTCACCCCCTCAAGACTGTCAGGAACCCCTGTTCCTAGTAGCTTTACTTTTCTGTTGACAACCAGCTGGAAAACCGTCCTGCCAAGCTTGTCAGAATGGGCTGCGAAAGAGGAGTTACAGGCACTGGGTGGGAACCTGAGAGGCTCTCTGGTGGGACCAGCACGCACTTTGTAACATCCACCTCAGCTGCTGCGCATCACGCTGGGAAAGGGGCTCACGGCTTCATTCTGCCTCTCAAATACACGGCCATGCAACTTGTCGTTCAGTAATACTGCCTTCCCACAGTATTACTAGCAATGAGACATGCATGAACGCAAGAGCCTGAAGAACCAAGAACAATGTCACATTAACCTCACATGGTCAGAATGAACTGGTCGAGGGCCCTTATCCTAGACTCCCCTCTCCTGGGCCAAAATCCACGGGCTCCGGAGTTTGAACACAGGAGCTTAAAAGCCTGCATGTTTTGGACCTAGCATTTACTACAGATGAGAATGAATTACTGGTTCTAACTGGGGGGTGCTTTTGCCCCCTGGGGGACATTTGGCAATGTCTGGAGACAATTTTTGGTTATTACAGCTGGGGGGAAGGTCACTACTGGTATCTAGTGGATACAAGTCAGGGATGCTGCTAGACATCCTAAATTGCACAGGACAGCCTCCATAGAAGAGAATTATCCAGCCCAAAATGCAGTAGTGCTGGGGCTGGAAAACCCTGGATAAAATGAAGCTTAGGGTATGAAAAAGATGTGGCCAAGGAAACTGAGCTCACCACTAAGAAAACTGAGCATACCAAGACCAAATGCAATGGGACAGATCACCCAGAGAGAGAACAAGGCCTGCAACTATTTGCCCAGGTAATCCAGGCAGTTCTAAGGCAGGCAGACAGAGGGGGGAGGAGGTATTTTGAGTCTGGGTCATTCTCATTAAGAACAGTCCTTTGAGGATGGGCCACTTTTGTCAAGGCGGTTCCCCACAACTCGCAATGCTCAGGTCCTTCCCAAAGGTGCGGAATCAAAACCCTGCCAGGACATACGCTTCTCTGCATATAAAGTTTCTTCTCTATAAAGTTGCTAGCAGGACCCACTCTCCCAAATCCCAGGCCATGCCAGCCCTACCTGGCAGGAGGGTTCTTGTTCATGAACATCTCAATGGCCCGCTCATCCTCGGGGTCCACAACCACCTCTGCGTGGTAGCCTGGCCCTGTCATGGTGGCAGCCTTCTCCAGAGTGGGCCACTCCTCATCATCTGAGCCATCCTGTGGCACTCCTGGACCCGGAAGAGGGGAGATGAAATGGGTGAGCAAGGTAAGCAATGGCTTAGGAATTCAGAGGTTAACCATCATGTATGTGGTCCAGGGCTGGCTTGTAATAGACACAGACGTGCAAAGTGAAACAGGTGATGCAAATGCTACCTTCCAGTCCCTGGGGGCGCACAATCTCGCTTGAGAAACAAAATGTACACATACGAACCAATGAGACAGTGATAGTAGTAAATAATAGTTAACACACTATACTCAGTTATACAGCACGAACTCTTCTAAACACTGTACGTAACCAGCATAAACCCAAGAAATAGGTACTATGATGATACCCAGTTTCAGATGAGGATGCTGAAGCACAGGAAAGTTAAGTGACTTGCTTAAGGCAGGCAATCTAGATCTAGACTGTGCATTCTTCACCTCTTTAACACGCGTGGTAGGGCCTGATTATGTGCCAAAATGAGTGGCAGAAATGGTATATACCACAGGCACCCAGAAGATGGATGAGTGCAGAGGATGGTTAGGCTCTGGATAGGCAAAATGGGAAATGAAGGAGTGTTTTTCCAGACCTGGGTAACAATACTGGCAAGAGGGCTTGGTTACAAGAGTGTCTGTTGGGAATTCCCTGGTGGTCCAGTGGTTAGCACTCTGCGCTTTCACTGCCGAGGGCGAGGGTTCACTCCCTGATCAGGGAACTAAAATCTTGCAAGCTGCATGGTGCGGCCAATAAATAAATAAATAAAATTTTAAAAGTGTATAATCAATGGTTTTTTTTTTTTTTTTTTTTAAAAACAAAACAAAACAACCCAAGAGTGTAGACAGTTGCAAGAAATAAGGCTAGATGGGTAAAGTGAGGCTGGGCAGTGAGTTCAGATTTCAACAGACCAATCCATCTGAATAACCGATTATTGGAAGACTACAGCTGGCTGGGCGTCTGAAAAGGGAGGTAATAATCTAAGTGCGGAGATAAAACGCTACACATGAACAGGCCATTAAGTACAGAGATAGTGTGTGATAAAAGCTAAATAAGGAGGGAGGGGAACACGTGCTAGATCTTTTGTCTCCACATGCTAACAACTCCCAAATCTGTACCTGTAGGTAGACCTCCCTTTGCTCCAGACCCTAACTCCAGCTGCCTCCTGTAGAGCTGGATCATGGATGACCCACAGGCACTTCAACCTTCACCTGTCATCAATCACACTCACTCCCTTTCCCTCCTAGGTCTACACTACTCACTGTGTTCCACATCTAAGTAAATAGCACCACTATCCAGCCAATACTAAGCCAGAGCCTGGGCAGCAGGCCTGCCTTGTCCCCTGCCCTCACTCCCAACATCCAATCAATTACCAAGTCCTATTCCATTGTATCTCACAAAATCCCTCTTAAAGCCTTCACACCCCTGTCAAAGCCTAGGTCAGTATCACCTGTTGCCTGGATTAATTCAACAATCCCCTAACTGGTCCCCATAGTCTCCAATAGCTCCCCATTGTCTTTAGGGCAGCCTACAAGTCATCTGTAGCTCTCGCTCTGACCTACCTCACCATCATTCATTCAGCAAACAACGAGTGCCTACTATAAGTGAGGCGCTGCTCTGGGTGCTGGAATACAAGCGAACAAGAGAAACAAAAACATTCTGCCCTTACAGAGCTTACATTCTAATGGGGGAAACAGACGATGAACTAATATGACATATGTTACGTTAAAAAAAGACAAATGCCACGACAAAAGAAACACAGCAGAGGAGAGAAGCTGGAGTGTGGAGACAGGGGTGGGGGTGTTGCAATTTTTAATGGAGTGCTCAGAGCAGGCCTAGGGGAAGCAGAAAAGGTCAGACTGACAAAAGGCGCAGATCACACAGGTCTTTGTAGACCACTGTAATCCTCAAGCTGTGGAGCTGAGAGTGGACTGTAGCTGGTATGGGATACTAATTAGCAGGCTACTGCAATCATCCAGGTGAGAGATCATGGTGGTTTGAACAAGGATGGTGTTCCCAGATGGTGAGAAGTGATCTGATTCTGGATATATATTTAAGGTAGAGTCAACAGGACTTCCTAATTGATCAGACGTGGAGAGAGATAGAGAGCAGTCCAAGGTTTCTGTCTGGAGCAAATGGAAGGACATCATGCCATTAACTGAGACAAAGTAGACTGTGGGTGGAGGTTTGGCTAGATGGTCAGTGTTTCTGTCCTGGACATGTGAAATTTGAGATGTCTCAGACTTTAAACTGGAGAGGCTGAAGAGGTAGCTGAAATATAAGAATCTGGGTTTCATGGAAAAGATCAGGGCTAGAATATGAACTGGGAAGCAGTTACCAAGTAGATGGTATTTAAACTTGGAAACTGATGACAGCATCAGAGCAGTGAAGAGAAGTGAAGAGAAGAGGTCCAAGGATGGAACCCTATGCCACTGCAGGAGGTTGGCGGCAAAAGAGGAGCCAGCAAAGGCTACTGAGAGGTGAGGAAGTTGTAAAACAGGTATGTGATGTCTTAGAAGCCAAGTACAGATACTGTAGCCAGGAGGCTAGTGTTCCATTGTGAACACTGCTCACAGGACAAATGAAAGATGAGAGCTGAGAAACAGATTAAGCAACTTGGAGGTCAACACTCCCAGCCTAATAAGAAAAAAATTGACCACCTTTTAATTAATCTCTCTCCCTCTTCAGCCCCTAAACAATATTGTTCTTTGTGCTCAGAGCACTCCCCACTTCTCAGGTCTTAGCACAAAGGTCAAGCAATCTGGGAAGCCTGACCCCCAAGACTAATGCTACTGTTATCAGAGAAACTACACTTTATCACGGAGTGCATTATTCTAACTGTCTATTCCATCGTCTCTCTCCTGGGCTAGATTGTAAGATCCTGAAGTCAGGTATGCGTCTATCTTGTTTACTTTTTTACCTAAACCATCTAAACTCCTAGCACAGTGGAATGTACATAGTAGACATCCCATTAGTATTTACAGAACAAATGTATAAATACTAGCAGAACTTAGTGGCGTGAGCAACCACATCCTGTTGGCCTAACCTTGGGGGTGCCTAAAAGTGAGTGCCTAAAACTAGGAGTGGGAGTGGAGGGCACTGGCCACCCTCATTCCGCCTCAGGGCTGGGTGTCCCATTCCATTACCTTTGCAAGAATGTAATACGGCCCCCTGTTTTTCTATTCCAAGTTATTCCCCTTCCGGAACCTTTCAGCCATCCACCCCAACTACCCACCCTCTTCCTCGTACCCACCCCAGCCACTCACCCAGCCGCGTGGTGCGCTCCCGCGGCGCCGCGGGCCTGCCCCCGGTCCCATGCTCGGCCTCGAGCTCCTCTTGTTGTTGCCGCGCTTGCTGCAAAATCCGTCTGGTCAGCCGGGGCCCCACGTACTCTTCCTCCTCTTCTCCGGTTCCGCGACCCCGTCGCTTTTCCCGGGCCCCTGCCCGCACCGCGTCCCCAGCCAGGATTTGCTCGGCCAGGGGCGCATGCTTTTCCTGACCCCCGGCCCCGCGGGCCGCCTTCAATTTGGGCATTTTTCTCGAAAGCCTTGCCGGGAAGTTTCACACGTGTGGACGGAAGAAAAAACGCCCTGAATGCGCTTGCGTAGTAAACGCCCAGCGCCCAAGATGCCACACGGAGCTCACAGCGCCCCCTCGCGTTGGGAGGCCGGGACTGCCACCAGCGCCGCCCCATCGCCTGAAAGAGCTCACGGGTCCTGGAGCTGGACTCCCAAATAAACTCATTGCATTTAATGTTGGCTTCTCTAAGTGGTGGCAGTCCGAGCCACGCTTTCCTAGCTTCATGGATCTAGGCCCAGGGTTCCCAGACGAACGGAAATTCCCCTAACGGGAAGCCGGGGGGTAGTGGGGGGGGTAGTGGGGGGGGTGGTGGTGGTGGTGGTGGTGGTGGTGGTGGTGGTAGTGGTGGTGTCGGGCAGTGACGTCACTGGGGCGCCTAGATACGCCCCTTTTCCTCGTGAGCTCGAAGACTGGGCGTTCTGTTTTTACGTTATTTCCGGAGCGTCTCCCTGCACTGGAACTTGCATTAGCTGGGCTGCTTCACCTCGTGTGGGCTGCCGGAGAGCACTGCATTTCAGTTGTTTGATCCTCCCATCATCCTGGCCCGACACCATGGGAGTGACTTGGTAGGACTTCAAGGGATTTTGTGGGGGCGGGGCTTGGGGTCTTGAAGGCCCTCGGAGCCTCCAGTGTACCCGGGAGGAGGATCGGGACCAGGGTCCGCCGCCCCCCGGGAGCTGAGCAAGATGTCCTCGGGTTGTGTGGGTGAGGGGGCCACCGTGAGGGCTGCGGAATTTGCGGGACTTTTCCCTCGGAGATGAGCCCCTTCCTCCTGGAAGGCGGCAGGTAAAAGGTTTTATCTTAAGAACCCATCAATTGTCGTGTACCTCCTTCCCTTTTTCTTGGTACGTTTTCCTGCCCGTGAGGCCATAGTACTGTCCGGGGTGGAACTTTAGGGTCGGAAGTAGGATATCGGGACTAGGACCCATTTGCAGGCAGGGCTGGATGGGTGGGGGATAGGCAACAGGCAGACAGTATATTTTTAAGGTTTTCGCCTGCCCCTCCCTACAGCCACTAAATACTGTTACACCAGCCTGTGTCTGGTCCTAGTTTGGCCATTTTAAGATCTTGGGTCTAGAGGAAAAAAAGAAGCTGTTGGGAATTAGGAGATTGGGATTCCAGGCACATCACCTCTTCAGGACCTGTTTCTTACTATGTTTAATTACATGGTTGGTTTAGTTTCTATGTACTTATTATCTCTAACATGTTATAAGTCAGTGTGGCAGGGAAAGATATGGGCCTAATTTTCTTGGAGGCATTAGTTCCAAAATGCTAGATTTCAGGGCTTTAAAAATATATATATCTTGAGCATCTTTCTGGTCAGAGAGGGCTAGAGGCCAGGGTAGCTGAAGTCAATGGCTCTAGGCTTCTTGTATAAGAGCCTGTGGGAACTCATCCTCTTGGTAGCCCAGGTCTTTTAGGTTTGTCAGCGACTGCACATTTGCTTCCTGCAGTTGACATCATGAGTTTCCTTCGAAGTCCTTTAGTGTAAGAAGGATGTGAGGAACGGGAATGAAAAGTTTGCTGAGGACTTCCCTGGCGGTCCAGTGGTTAAGATTCCACGCTTCCACTGCAGGGAACTAAGAGTTCCGCGCCTCCCTGTTCGTGGAACGTTCGCGGAACTAAGATCTGGTATGCCGCGGGGCGCAGCCAAAAAAAAAAAGTTTGCTGCACAGAGGCATGGAACCCTGTTCTTTCAGTGCAGAAGGCAGACAGAGGGAAAGGGCTCTCTGTCGGTTGGGATGCTTCTCAACTTTTTCAGGCTTCGAGGACTTCTGACCCCAGTAGCATAACCTTAGGGATTCTCTTTTTTTTTTTTTTTTTTTTTTTTGCCTCCGCTGTGCCATGTGGGATATTAGTTCCCCTACCAGAGATCGAACCCTCGCCGCCTGCATTGGAAGTGCAGATTCTTAACCATTGGACTGCCAGGGAAGTCCCAGGGGTTCTCTTTTATTTCAAAATCAGGCACATCAGCAGCATCATCCTTGCTTGTTAGTGCTTTTTCTGATGGAGAGTAGTGACAATTTTTTAGCAACAGTAGGACTCTATTTTTATAGCTTCATTTAGTTGATTATGATTGATCATAAAGCAATGCAGTGTCTCCCCAAATTCAGCCACATATGATTGTATTTATGATTTTTATATAGTCATGTAGCACTTGAACTATTATTTATTTGTCTATTTTATTTATTTATTGGCTGCGTTGGGTCTTCGTTGCTGCACGAGCGCTTTTGCTAGTTGCCGTGAGCGGGGGGCTGCTCTTCATTGCCTTGTGCGGGCTTCTCATTGTGGTGGCTTCTCTTGTTGCAGAGCACGGGCTCTAGGCACGTGGGCGTCAGTAGGCACGTGGGCTTCAGTAGTTGTGGCACGCGGGCTCAGTAATTGTGGCTCGCACGCTCTAGAGCGCAGGCTCGGTAGTTGTGGTGCACGGGCTTAGTTGCTCCACGGCATGTGGGATCTGCCCGGACCAGGGCTCGAACCCGTGTCCCCTGCATTGACAGGCGGATTCTTAACCACTGTGCCACCAGGGAAATCCCCTGAACTATTATTTATTAATGTCTTCTTTGGATTCTGTTTCTTTTCCTTAAAAGTATTTTAACAGACAACTGTATTCCTGGGGAAGCATTCTGGTAGAGTGGTTAACAGCACGGATATGGAGCCAGCTCGCCTGGCTTTGAAATTTGGTCATGCCACACCACACCAAGCTTTGTGACCTTGTGTGAGTTATTCAACCCCTCTGTACTTCAGTGTCCTCACTGGCAATGAAGAGATAATAATATTATATCTTATAAGGTTGATGTGAAGATTCAAAGAGTTAATTTATCTAAAGGCCTTTGCACACTGCCTGGCACATAGTTGGTGCTTGGTGATTGTTTCCTACCACTCTAAAGCTGAAGTCAATGGCTCTAGGCTTCTTGTATAAGAGCCTGTGGGAACTCATCCTCTTGGTAGCCCAGGTCTTTTAGGTTTGTCAGCGACTGCACATTTGCTTCCTGCAGTTGACATCATGAGTTTCCTTCGAAGTCCTTTAGTGTAAGAAGGATGTGAGGAACGGGAATGAAAAGTTTGCTGAGGACTTCCCTGGCGGTCCAGTGGTTAAGATTCCACGCTTCCACTGCAGGGAACTAAGAGTTCCGCGCCTCCCTGTTCGTGGAACGTTCGCAGAACTAAGATCTGGTATGCCGCGGGGCGCAGCCAAAAAAAAAAAAGTTTGCTGCACGGAGGCATGGAACCCTGTTCTTTCAGTGCAGAAGGCAGACAGAGGGAAAGGGCTCTCTGTCGGTTGGGATGCTTCTCAACTTTTTCAGGCTTCGAGGACTTCTGACCCCAGTAGCATAACCTTAGGGATTCTCTTTTTTTTTTTTTTTTTTTTTTTTTGCCTCCGCTGTGCCATGTGGGATATTAGTTCCCCTACCAGAGATCGAACCCTCGCCGCCTGCATTGGAAGTGCAGATTCTTAACCATTGGACTGCCAGGGAAGTCCCAGGGGTTCTCTTTTATTTCAAAATCAGGCACATCAGCAGCATCATCCTTGCTTGTTAGTGCTTTTTCTGATGGAGAGTAGTGACAATTTTTTAGCAACAGTAGGACTCTATTTTTATAGCTTCATTTAGTTGATTATGATTGATCATAAAGCAATGCAGTGTCTCCCCAAATTCAGCCACATATGATTGTATTTATGATTTTTATATAGTCATGTAGCACTTGAACTATTATTTATTTGTCTATTTTATTTATTTATTGGCTGCGTTGGGTCTTCGTTGCTGCACGAGCGCTTTTGCTAGTTGCCGTGAGCGGGGGGCTGCTCTTCATTGCCTTGTGCGGGCTTCTCATTGTGGTGGCTTCTCTTGTTGCAGAGCACGGGCTCTAGGCACGTGGGCGTCAGTAGGCACGTGGGCTTCAGTAGTTGTGGCACGCGGGCTCAGTAATTGTGGCTCGCACGCTCTAGAGCGCAGGCTCGGTAGTTGTGGTGCACGGGCTTAGTTGCTCCACGGCATGTGGGATCTGCCCGGACCAGGGCTCGAACCCGTGTCCCCTGCATTGACAGGCGGATTCTTAACCACTGTGCCACCAGGGAAATCCCCTGAACTATTATTTATTAATGTCTTCTTTGGATTCTGTTTCTTTTCCTTAAAAGTATTTTAACAGACAACTGTATTCCTGGGGAAGCATTCTGGTAGAGTGGTTAACAGCACGGATATGGAGCCAGCTCGCCTGGCTTTGAAATTTGGTCATGCCACACCACACCAAGCTTTGTGACCTTGTGTGAGTTATTCAACCCCTCTGTACTTCAGTGTCCTCACTGGCAATGAAGAGATAATAATATTATATCTTATAAGGTTGATGTGAAGATTCAAAGAGTTAATTTATCTAAAGGCCTTTGCACACTGCCTGGCACATAGTTGGTGCTTGGTGATTGTTTCCTACCACTCTAAAGGGGAAGCCAGTTTCACTCACCATAGAAGGAAATCTTGGAAATAACTTTTCGTTTTGTTGTTTTGGTTAAATTCTTGTACATACTGTTGCCTCTCACTCCCAAGGATTGGAAACTTGAGGCTTGCTTTCTCTTTGATCCCAGGATCCTTAGAACTTTCTGCATCAATGGCAATGTTCTGTGTCCGCATTACCCAGTACACTAGCCCCCAGCCATGTGTGTGTGTCTGTCGAGCCCTTGAAATGTGGGTAGTGTGCAGCTGAGGAGTTGAAGTTTTAATTTGTTTTATTCACTTAAGTGTAAATAGCCGCATGTGGCTTGTGGCTACTGTGCTGGACAGCTGACGTGCAAAGTGTTAGAGAGTTGGTAAAAACATAATAACCCCAAGTTGAGGCTTTCTCCTTGATGTAGTCAGAACTGAAAAAAAACACAGAGGAAATCCCTTTCTCATCGTATAATTCAGTGTTACTACATGCTCAGTCTGTATGCCACCTAAAATCTCTTGAACATTGGCACACATACCACACTCGGGAAATGCTGTTGCCATAGACCTGAGTCCTGAGACCTGCTCTGGTTCTTAGCAAAGCTCTCAGGGACTGTGGGCCTCTGTTTCCCTGTCTTTAAAATGAGGAGGTCCGGGTTGATGGAGTCTAAGGTAACCACTGGCCCTGGTGAGCTGTGATTCTGCGGGTGAGTGAGTGACTCAGTGAGTACACGTGCGTGATGATTTTGGTCCTCTCCCTTCCAGTGTGTCCCAGATGCCCGTGGCCGAGGGCAAGAGTGTCCAGCAGACCGTGGAGCTCCTCACCCGGAAATTGGAGATGCTTGGAGCAGAGAAGCAAGGAACATTTTGTGTGGACTGTGAGACCTACCACACGGCTGCCTCTACCCTTGGCAGCCAAGGTCAGTGAGAGATGGGTCTATGGGATGGCTGGAACCTGGCTTGGAGTTAATAGACGTTCATGTTCATGGAAACCTTTCTGCTCTTCTGCTGAGGGTGGTATTCATGGACATGCGGCAGATGAGTTTCTGAATTCATTAATTTTTGACTTCATCTCTTAGACTGGGCCTGTGTTGTAGTCTTTTTGCACTTTGCACTTTTAAAGCAGTGTTTCTCAGAGTCTTGGTCACTGACTAATTGCCTCAGAATCCTCTGGGTTACTTGTTAAAGGTGTAGGTTCCTGGCCCCCCCGCTTACGACTGACTGGTAATCGGTCATAATCTACATTACAATAAGCTCCACAGATGGTCTTCATGCACCCTTAAAATTGAGAAAGACTCCTTTGAGGCTCAGAAGTCTTTGCATATGATTCTCTTTGGAGCTTTAGAGTTTTGGGAACTTTTGTAGAAAGGCTTCCTGTTTCCCACACCTAGCCAGTGGCCTTGGCTACCTCCTTAGCATAACCTTGATCAGTGAAACAGCTTTTGTTTTAAATGCATTTCAAGGTGAGATGGGCTGTGGATGGTGGTGTTAGGGGGGAGGTAAAGAGGATTTTTGAATAGAAATTAGGGAACCTGGCTTCTCTTAGTCTTGGCTCTGTAGTAACTTGATTTTGGACGGTTCCATAGCACAGTGACTAAGAGCCTAGGTCGTGGAACCAGATAACTGAGTCCTGGCTCTGCCACAACTAACTGCAACTTTAGGTCATTCCCGCAACCTGTGACTGTTCTTATGCTGGTCACTTGCCTGTTTCCCCAGGGATCCATTCCCTGCACTTCTCCTGCAGACTACATTTGCAAGGCCCCCTGTAAGTTATCTTTGGCCAGTGAGAGGCACGGGGGAAGATTCGAGGATGGAAGAAAGAGAGTCCACAGTCTATCTCTCCCTCTCCCTCTGCCTTGGGCTGTGTCTCTGGCTGTTGTTTCTTCCTTGGTTCTAGTTCCTGTTCAGCAGCCCTTGTTCCTGGCTCTCGTAACAGCACATCTTCTCTTTTTTCTTCCACCTTAGGGATGGTAGTGGCTCCCTGTGTTGCTAATCTTTGGGTGGCTTCACCGTTCCATTCGATTTTTCAGTTATTCCAACCCCTGTACTTCATTCCCTGTATTAAATCCCCTCTAATGAAACTGTCTGGTGTGGGCTATGTTTTTTGCACCCTTCCCAGTACAGTTCTCTTATCTGCAAAATGAAGATAATCACAGTATTTACCTCCTAGTGTTGTTGTGCTAATTAAATAAGTTAATACATGCAAAGCACTTAGAACAAAGGTTGTCATGGAATAAATTATAGTAAATGGTCGCTAAGAACTGAACTGAATTTCATCATCAGTAAAATTGCAGTGTTAACATTTGTTTTGACTGCAGTAGGAAGAACACAAAGAATCAAAAGAGAGAACGGTTATGAAAGCATTTGGAAAACAAAACACTTGTATATAGACATAAGATAGGATGCTACTTCTGAGAAGCTCTTTGGCCTGGGCTCTGTTTTCCTGATCAGACCTTTACTTTCAAGGAACTACAGTCTAGGTGGAGAAACAGCACATTCTCAGCAGGCAGTGGGGTAGAATGGAAGGAGCTCAGAAGGCCTGGATTGGAGTTCCGGTTCTGCTGCTTTACTGGCTCCGGTGCCTTTAGGTCAGAAGTTCTCACACTGACTAGCATTAGCATCACCTGGAGGGTGGGAGGGCGGGCTTGTTATCCCTCAGATCGACCCCCCCACCCCTCACGAGTTTCTGACCCAGTAGGTAGGGGGTGGGGCCGAGAATTTGCATTTCTAACAGGTTCCCAGGTGGTGGTTGGTGCTGCTGATCTGGGACCCAAATCTTTAGTTGCCTTTCAGACTGTTTTCGAGACAGTAAGAACACCAGCAGACTCCCGTAGTATGAGTTAAGCATGTAATCACAGTGAGTCTGCACAGGAACAGAATGCCAGATTGGCTTTGGATGTCTTTTTACTGGAGGGTTGAAATGTTTCGAACTGGATTTCTTGGGTGAAAGGTGTGAATTTGCAGCAGGCAGTGGGGAGGGCGTCGGGGGAGGTTGGTGTGGAGCCTGGTGTGTTCAGGAAGTGGCAGCACAGTGGAGGCCTGTGTAGAGGTCACAGCGCCCCCCCACCTGTCTCCTCACTCTTTCCCATCGCTGCGCTCTCATCCCTGCCTGAATCCCACCCTCTCTTCATAACCTGTTTTTTCCATGAAAGGTTTTCCTGCTGACTCTTGCCCACTTTGATCACTTCCTTCCCTGAAGTCTTTCCTTCCTTCCCAAGACTTCTGGTCTCTCCCAGGCAAGCACTTTTGTTTTATTGTCTTCTAAAGAGTTTTCCAACCTACACTTAGTGAGATTGTCAGCTTCTTAGGCCAGGGGCCAAGCCCTCTGCTTGTGTGCCTCTTAAACCCTGGCACAGTGTTGGGGATAGTTTAAGTACTTAATAAATATTTGGGGTTGTGGCAGTCTGTCCATTAACTCTTGTAGTGAACAAACCTTGCTTTCCATTTTTTGCCTTCTTCCATTTTCTACTTAACTAAAAATCTATACAGCTTTCCTTCCTTCTTGCAGGAAACCTATAGTAATCAGTGAGAAAACTCATTTCTCAGAAACTGGAATGGGTGAGCTGGGATTTGAAACCGGATCTTGTGATTCTAGATCCTGAGTTCTTTGTGCTGTAGTTGTGCTGCTTGCTTCCCAAGTCGGCTAGATGTCTTAAAATTCTCCAAAGGCTCCCCGTTGCCTTCAGGATGAAGTCTGAACTTGGGCACGGGGACTTCCCTGGCAGTCCAGTGGTTGAGACTTTGCCTTCCGATGCAGGGGCTGTGGGTTGGATCCCTGGTTGGGGAACTAGATCCCACATGCCGCAACTAAGAAGTCCGCATCCTGGATCCCGTGTGCCTCAACTAAGACCCAGCACAGCCTAAATAAATAAATAAATAAATAAATAAATAAATAAATTTATTTTTAAAAATCTTAAAAAAAAATTTTTTTTTCAATGAACTTGGCCATGGAAGAAGGCTCTGGCCTCCCTTTCCAGCCTCATGCTCAGATACTCTTCTGTGGGGCCACTTCCTATGTTTCAAAGAGGGAGGAGGCCGAGGAAGGTAGGGATGGACAGAAAAGAGAGCAGCTGCTTCGTTTGGTGTGCTCAAATGCTGTTACCTTTATTTTCCTTAATGTGTGATACATGACTAAACAAAAGACCGTATGTAAATCCTCTCTGAGTTATTAGTCATCCTCCTCAATCATCCATCTGTGAGCCCATCCCTCAACTCAAGAATTAAACCGTTTTCCACTGTCGAAGTTCCCCACGTGCCCCTCACCTTTTCCTGTAGCGCGGGTGGGTTATGCCACGTGCCACCTTTTCCTCTGCCTTCCTCTCTGGAAAAGGCTGTTGGCCAGGGGCTTCCCTCCACCGCCCTCCGGGACCGTGGAGGTGATGCTGGATTGCCACCTGGCTTCGTTCAGCGCACTGGACTCTACCCCGCGGTTTGCTGACGAAGGTCTTGATGCTGAGTAGCATCTCCGTCCCTTGCAGGTCAGGCCGGGAAGCTGATGTATGTGATGCACAATTCCGAGTACCCTCTGAGCTGCTTCGCCCTCTTTGAGAATGGCCCTTGCCTTGCTGCTGACACCAACTTTGATGTGCTCATGGTGAAGCTCAAGGGCTTTTTCCAGAGTGCCAAGGCCAGCAAGATCGAGACCCGGGGCACCCGCTACCAGTACTGTGACTTCCTAGTGAAGGTGGGCACGGTTACAATGGGGCCCAGTGCCCGAGGCATCTCCGTGGAGGTAAGACCTCGGTGAAATAGGAGCATATGTGCTGAAGGGACCGGCTCTGCAGATTTCCACGGCCCCTGAATGCAAACAGATGTTTCCTCCTACCTGATTCCTGTCCACAGAGCCACTGCGCCTCCTCTCCCTGCCTTTTACCCTTTCTCTAATCACTCAGGGACTCTCTAGCCCAAGATAGGAACGGGAAGCTGGGTTCACAGCAGGTAGAGAGTTTAGGAAGGCTGACTTGCTGGAGGAGGGGAGGGATGGTTGTGGGGGGCCGGTGGGAGCAGGTGAATTCTGATGTGGAGGGACCAGTCACCCATCACAAGGACTGGAGCAGACCAGGGCAACTTTCAGTGCAGTTAACTTTTGGGAGGTGGAAAAGTTGCGCAGCATGGGAATTCCCTGGTGCTCGAGTGGTTAGGACTCGGTGCTTTTACTGCTGGGGCCTGGGTTCAGTCCCTGGTCAGGGAACTAAGAGCCCACAAGCCGCCACGGCCAAAAAAGTTGTGAAGCAAAGATGTGCCTTTCCCTTTGACCTGCTGTCTACTCTCACGGTGTGTGTGATGGCTTCACCTTTGACGTATACGCTGAAAATGACAAAGACGGAGTGCGTCAGTAGCTGGCTTTGGGACCAGTGAGAGTCTGCAACCTACCACGGTCCCCCCAGAAATAATAAGTAAGCTACAGGGCCTGCCTTTTGAACATTGACGATTTAGTAAGAGAGCAAGGCCCAAACACACCAACTGTTTTTGAACTTAGTCTATGAGAAATGCCATAAACGAGGCACAGATTGCTCTGGGAGTTCAGGCCAAAGAGAGCACTGCTGACTTTGGGGATTGTGATGCCTCCTGCAGGAGCAGCATTTAAGGAGGGTCTTAAAATATAGAAACCGGGGATAGGTCAGTCCTAAGAAGCACCCCAAGTGAAGAAAAGGGCGTTAGTGGTCATAGCTGCTATGACACTCCAGGGACCTCTA
This sequence comes from Physeter macrocephalus, assembly GCF_002837175.3. Taxonomy (NCBI): domain Eukaryota; kingdom Metazoa; phylum Chordata; class Mammalia; order Artiodactyla; family Physeteridae; genus Physeter; species Physeter macrocephalus. The sequence goes on along the minus strand of NC_041231.1, from coordinate 75,878,642 downwards.
GAGCCAAGATTTCCCGACCCTTTTCATTTGTGATACACCTTGCATTTGCCGAGACCCACTGGAAACCCAGTTTGTTTATCCTTCACGTTTCCAACTTTTTAGTACAAACACACCCTGGCTGTTTCTTTACTTGTTTCTCCTTATGGTTCCCAGTAATTTCCCCTGCCATCTCTCCAGTGAAAAATTAGGAGAGGAGAATGAGAAAGCCTAAGATGTGTATCCTTTGGCCCCTGTCACATGGGTTGGGAAATTATTTCTTAGGGTCAGAGCCCAGGTTTTATCTACTTAGGGAGTAATGTTTGGTCTTCAAGTGACTTATAAGCGCATGTGTCTACGTTACCCTCTACTGATCCCCCCAACACACACACTCTCTCACACACACACACACACACACACACACTCACATACACTCACACACACTCACTCTGTCTCCTGCTCTTCATTTTCTCTCTCAGAATTTTCCTGAGCTCTCCATGAATCTGCATCCAGCATAGCTGGGCCTATATAGTTCTGAGATAATTCAAAGGGTCCTAAATCTGCTTCTGGGTCTTGTGTGGAGGACTGTGGGTTGATAACCCCAAGATGAGACTATCTGAGCCTAAAGGGAACTATGCTGGGTGTGTCGAATCCCTGGTGTTTGGGTTGGATATTTCCTGTGGGGCAGCACTGTGCTAGAAGGTGTGTGTCTTTGCCTCAGCGTTGGGGAAGAGGGGCACAGGGGGCAAGAGGCTCACGAGAAGCAGATGACCTGTCCTGGCCCTCGCTTACCCTCCATCTCTGTCCTTCTGGTCCCCAGGTGGAATATGGCCCCTGTGTGGTAGCTAGCGACTGCTGGAGCCTGCTGCTTGAGTTCCTGCAGAGCTTTCTAGGCAGCCACACCCCAGGGGCTCCCGCTGTGTTTGGGAACAGGCACGACGCCGTCTACAGCCCAGCAGACACCATGGTCCAGTACATGGAGCTCTTCAACAAGATCCGCAAGCAGCAGCAGGTGCCGGTGGCGGGGATTCGTTAGTGACTGGCAGCTGCCCGGCTGAGCTGTCGCCAGGGGGACTCCACAGGAGGAGCAGGTGCTGCACCCTCAGGCCTCTGGACCCCAGAAACCCAGGGCAGACGGGAAGGTTTTCCTCCCTCTCTAGTTCCCAGCTGTGGCTTTTGTTCTGGGGCTCTGGACTCCCCTCCCCTGACCCTCACACACAGCCCCCCGACAGCTGTTTCAGCTGAACTTGGCCTGTCCTCAAGAACAGTAATTATGAAGAGTGGAGAAGTTTGGAGCTTTCCTGCTTTAGGGGAAAAGATAGGATGGGGGTGTCTCTGCCTAGTGAGGGTGGGGAAGGCAGTCTGTATTGCTAACTACTGGGGATTTGGTCCAGGCCCACAGTGGACAGGCTGCAGGTTGTGTTTGGGGTGGGCTGTAATAAAGGCCTCTCCCTCTGCTCAAAGGATGTGGCTGGGCCCCTCCTGGAAAAGGAGTAAGAGGCACAGCTTATTTGATGGTTATCATTTTCTGACCTGTTTGCTGAAGTGAATTGTGAGTTCACTTTTCTGGGGTGTTTCCTGAGTCCTTTGAAGTCTTCCTCTGGACATCTTTCCATTCTGTTGTGAATTATATTAAGGCACAGGCTAAGGTGCTATAACAAGGAGAACCTAAAGTACAGTGGCTTTTAGAAGTTTATTTTTCTCTTTTCTAATAGTACAGAGGTAATCAAATGGTCCAGGGCAGATTGAACTCCACAGGGTCATCAGGAACTTGGTTTCCTTCCGTCTTGTTCAGCCACCCCTAGGGTGTTGTCCTTGGGTGAGTCAAAGTAGACATCGGCTCCGTGTCCACATTCCACTGAGGAAAGAGAGAGAGAGAGCAGTTTTTTTTTTTTTTTTTTTTTTTTTTTTTGCGGTACGCGGGCCTCTCACTGTTGTGGCCTCTCCCG
>NC_041231.1:75872977-75876609 GCF_002837175.3 Physeter macrocephalus | reverse complement strand
CTGCGGAGCACAGGCTCCGGACGCGCAGGCTCAGCGGCCACGGCTCATGGGCCCAGCCGCTCTGCGGCACGCGGGACCCTCCCAGACCGGGCCACGAACCCATATCCCCTGCATCGGCAGGCAGACTCTCAACCACTGTGCCACCAGGGAAGCCCAGCAGTTTCTTTTTTAAAGGACGTGACCTGGAGTTGCTTAAATCACTCTGGCCACATCTTGCTGAAAGGAACTCTGGGACTTAGAGCCTCTTATTTGGGTGGTCATGTGCCCAGTTCAAACGCTGGGGGTTCTGTGACTAAAAGATGAAGGAGAAAATGGATGTGGGGACCCAGTTAGTAGCCTCTGCTACATGGAGCTCAATGGATGTGCCCAGGAATGTTCTTGGCTGTTACTTTGCAGAGAGTACCCCTGTAAGCAAGCCATTCGTTTATGATTTGGATTGTGATAGGGCTGATGCCAGAGCCACTTTAGCTGGATTAGTTACACGGGAAGTCAGTTCCACACCCCTTGCCTAAGTCTCAGCATCAAGACCTCTCCATTTCTCATGCGCCCAGAGCTTAGGGTTAGACAGTTGACCTCGTACTCACACTGTGCTTCATGGTTTCCTGAGCTCTTTCTCCTCATCTCATTTGAGCCTCCAAGCTGCTCATTTGACCTGCATTGTCTGCCTACCCCACACCTGCTGCAGAAATGTTCAGTCTAGCTAGCATTGAGATACACAGAGATGGTCTTAGGAAATGTATTAATGTACATACTGCAGTATTGTCCTCAAGGATACTGTCCCTCATTGAAGGCACCTAAAGAGAAATTGTTTTCAGATCTACGTGCTCAGATCTAAAGCCTCTGTAACAAGAATCATGCAGTGGTCATGTTTCCCTTTTAGCTTTGGCTGGCAGGAAGCTCAATTCAGCTTTCTAACTGTAGGACCTGTCATCTGTGTTTCTTGTTCTCACCTCCCCCGGCTTCTTGTTCGTTTCTTTGCTTTGTTTTTACTTTTTTAAATGGAGGTATGTTTTAGATATTATCTACACATAATAAAATGTAGAGATTTTTTAATGTTTTTGGCCTTCTGATTTATGTTTGCTTTTGTCTAGATTTATCTATTTGTATTTTTCTGTAGGCTGCCTCAAATCTTCTATGAGATGAGATAGCATTTTGAACATAATGTGTTTCCGAAAATATATAGAAATTGAGTGTGGTAAATATAACTCCAGACTTATGTATTATAAGGAGGGGTTCCTTAAAAACTAAAAAAGTAGTATAAACTCCCCTAACTATCTACGCCTTTTAGACATAATCTTGACTCATAAATTTCCATCATTCTTCACTTTTGTTCTTTTCCTTTATTTTGAGCACACATTTGACCAAGATTTAAGTCCAGTAAACACCAGATCAGGCTTTAAGAATTGCCACTTTTTGTCCATCTTTGTCCTTTGCATCAGTTAAAGAAAGCTTATTACTAAAAAAGGCGGGTAATGCAATACATTTTTTAATTTAACAAATTCAACTCCACTAGCAAAGTTGCCAAAACTGAACTGGTAACTAGTGGGAAGGGCCCAAATGTCATCCAACTTTTGTATGTAAGTCTGAATGGGGCTTTCAAGCGTAGTTTAGGATTGTCGGTGTATAGTTTTTGAAAGTTCAGGTTGAATGAAAGTTGAGGAGCATTTGTATAAAGGGAAAAGAGGCATGGTTATCCTCATTTTAAAAATGAAGAAAACTTAAACTCAGCTAGTAAATGGAGATGCTGTATTTTGGGTTCAAATCTGACATTCCTCCTTTTACACTAGACTGTCTTCCTGTCACTCCTTCCTTAGCTTCAGGATGCTTTACCCTTCTCCCCGTCTGTAGCTACCCCGAAAGAGCAGCAACCAGGACATTTCTGGGATTCTGCTAACATGTCACCTTGGTGGGTACCTTTGTCAGAGTCACCTAGAAATCTGCCAACCTTGACTGTCAGAACCATGCAGGGCAGCTTTAGAGTTTACCTGGTTCTCCTTCACTGTAAGATGGGGAGGCGGTGGCCCCCAGGGGGGTCATGCTGAGAGGTGAGGCTGGAGTCAGGACCAAACTTCAGACTCAGGTCTCATGGCTCCCAGCATGTGACAAAGGGTGGCACCTGGACCTCTGTGTGGTGCCAGGTGATTTTAGGTGGCATGTGGAATACATTTTTATTTTAGTACTTGTGCCTTATTCTAATGTACATTAGAGAAAAGTATAACTGGCACTTTATGTCTTAGGATGAGGGTAAATAAGTTTTTTAAGAAGAGTCCACTTAAAGGGAACTGTTAAGTTATAGTGAAGGTGATACCTGCAAAAGGCAAAATCTGGAGGAGGAAGGAGGATGCTAGAATTCGGGGAAACACTAAGTTTCGTCCACTTCGTGTATCCATTGATAGTTCCTGCTCTTTCCTCCTGTGCGGTTCTGATTCTCTGTACCTGTTTCCATGCTGCCTCCCGCTTGCTTTCCTCAGGTCTTGAGTAACAAGTCGTCACATGTCCCCCGCTGTGTATTGGTGTCACTGCTCCACTGAGGGAATACCTAGGGACTGGCCACTCCTCCCCACCACCAGTTCTGCCCCAACTCACTGTGTCCAGTGTTCATTCCTCAGGCTTCAGGATGAGTGAAAAGTTTTCTCTCCGAATCCTGGAGGGAGGGTGAGGGGAGCAGTTAGAAGCGTGTCCTCCAGCTGTCAAAAGTTGAGACTTAAAATATGGGAAGGGCTCTAGGCTGAACGTTTTGAGGACATTCACAGTGGATTTAGAGCCAGGCAGGACTGACGTGTGGCCTTTCCCTCGCCACAGCCTCCCTCTCCATATCTGCTGCTGTCTGGGAGCCTTGGGCTGCAGTCCCCGGTCACAGTTGCTGTGCGGAATGGCTGAGACCGGCTGGGTTACAAGTTTGGTCCTCTCCTGGGGGGTTGGTGTCTTTGGCCTTCAAACAGTCACTCGTGGGGGGGATTTTCCCCCAAGGTGAGAACTCTGCCATTGTGTAGAGCATTCCAAAATCAGTCTCTTGGGTTAGAAGGGACCCTTGAGGTCACACAGTTTGACCATCATTCAGTATTCACATCTTGACACCATCCCTCCCAGAGATCATGCAGCATTAACTTGGCCTCATCTAGGGAAATGTGTTCCCTGTGTATTTCATTTTTGTCATTACCTCTGAGACAAAAAGCAAAGCAAAGCATACCTGTCCTTTCCCTTGCAGGTTGTGGAGACTGTGTGGTACTTAATGAGGGAGTAAACCCTTAGTTGGGGCTAGAGTATGAGCAAGCCGTGACTCTTAAATGCACTGTGGGTTCTCAACCCCTGAGAGGAGCCTCAGGAGGCCTAAGATGCCTTGAAAGTGGCCACGGCTTTGTGTGTACGTGCAGTTTTCTGGGAATAGGATTTATAGGTTTCATTAGAGTATTTCAAAGATCCGTGGTCCAAAAAAAAGAATCTCCAAAGGGAGTACATCTTGAAGGGAAAGAGCAGGAAGACAAAGATAAAGCAGGTGTGACATACATCCGGCTGACTTAATGCAAGCGAGACCTTCCACTGACTTTTTTTTTTTTTTTTTTTTTTTTTTGCGGTACGCGGGCCTCTCCCTGTTGTGGCCTCTCCCGTTACGGGGCACGGGCTCCGGACGC
>NC_041231.1:75828560-75872837 GCF_002837175.3 Physeter macrocephalus | reverse complement strand
ATCCTCCCGGACCGGGGCACGAACCCGTGTCCCCTGCATCGGCAGGCGGACTCTCAACCACTGCGCCACCAGGGAAGCCCCTTCCACTGACTTTTGAACCCTCACCTCGGGTCCCATCTAGGGATTTCCCTCCTTCATTTTATAGGTCTAAAGGCCTTTCAGTCAGTTTCTGAGAAGCTGGACTGTGTTCCTGCTCTTTTCTTTCCTATAGGTTCCTGCTTCTCATCTTGTCACTACATATACATACACACAACCTCTCAGAAATGAGTAGGAGCAAATATGTGTGAAGCAATCTTTATAGTACTCTTTGTGGCCCCAGGAGGTACTCTTCCATTATGACACACTCCGTGGGATCTGAAAATTATCCTGTTGTAATGGCATTTTGCTTAATGAGCGTATTTTCATTTTTCAGGATGGTGTGATTGATGAGGCAGAGAAATAGTGCCTTGCCTCTGTGATGAAATTAGCAAGTTAAAAAAAAAAGATTCTTGGAACTCTCGGGGAAAAGATTCCTAATTCTCTTGTAGTCTCTGTTTTATTCCACAACATATCCCTGCCCCATCAGATGGCATAGACCTGCTTTTAAGGTTAATCTGAATTCTACTGAGTTTTCTTTTGGAGGCTTTAAAGAAGAATTTAGGGACCACATTTGTATATCCTAGATTGTCCCAAAGGCAGAAGTCAATATTGGACATCTGTTGTGTGGGAAAGGCAAGGCTAGGAATGTGGAGGTGACAGGTGTTCCAAGGCAGCCTACTAAATGGAAGAGAACACTGCTTTAGGTGACAGATGTCTGGGTGTTAGCCATAGTACGGTCCCTAACTTGCCAGGTAACTTCAATCACGTTGGCCTTTCTGGATCTCATCTGTGTAGTGGGAGTAATGATGCCCTCTTTCCGTATTTCATAGGCTTGTTGAGAGGATCAAGGGAGAATAGATGTCAAGAGTGCTTTGGAGGCAAGGTGATGCTGTCTCTGCTCTTGCATCTTTTTAATGGTGCCAAAGGTATTGTGTATAGTTAGGATGTTTGAGATGAAAAGCTATAGGGTTATTACTGCTTGATAGCAGGTTAAAATTCTCCTCCAGGGCTTCCCTGGTGGCGCAGTGGTTGGGAGTCTGCCTGCCAATGCAGGGGATGCGGGTTCGCGCCCTGGTCTGGGAAGATCCCACACGCCGCGGAGCAACTGGGCCCGTGAGCCACAATTACTGAGCCTGCGCGTCTGGAGCCTGTGCTCCGTAACAAGAGAGGCCACAATAGTGAGAGGCCCGCGCACCACGATGAAGAGTGGCCCCCGCTTGCCACAACTAGAGAAAGCCCTCGCACAGAAACGAAGACCCAGCGCAGCCAAAAATAAATAAATTAAAAAAAAAATTCTCCTCCAGTGCAAAGGAAATAGTTGTAATAGAGAACAAGCAACGTGGAGAGAGAGTCCAGAGAAAGTATCTATCATACAGGTGTATTTTTGTAATCGGTGAGATCAGTGAGCACGTTGTAGGGACCATTTCTAGAGCATGGAAATATATTTTTAATATTTACTCATAGTGTTGGGATTTTACTTGTTCTCTTACAACCTAAAGGAAAAGAAGCTGAGCTTTAAAAAAAAAAAAAAAGTGGCGTAGAAATGACTATATTTTCTATGTGTAACACATCCATCCCTGTTTCCCCTCAACTCCCAAGCCTTAGTTGTGCCTGCTTCTGAACTGCTTTTTAGGTGCCAGTGTATACGGTGACTGAAGAAAGTTGTGTCTAAAGAAAGTTCAGTTTTCCTGATTCTATTTTCCATTCTTCATTGATGAACCACCTAAGCTCTTAACTCTGAAGCTACAATAAAACCTTTTTGTTAGCTATCTTGTACAGCCTTTTCATATTTGAATTATCTAAAATAGCCTTCTTATTCTTTCTGCTTCCATCTGATACACAGTTCTCAAGTATCAGGATTCTCTGATGCTCTTAAAAATTACTGAGTACCCCAAAGAGCTTTTGTTTATGTAGGTTATATCTATTGGTACTTACCTTATTAAAACTTATTTTTAATGAAAAATGAAAGTATTAATTCACTTAAAAGTAACAATAAACACATCACATGTTAACATAAGGAAAATATTTTAATGAAAAATAACTTTTTTTCAAAGAAAAAATTTAGAAGAGTGGCATTGTTTTATATTTTTGCAAATCTCTTGAATGTCTGACATAATAGAAGACAGTTGATTCTAATATCTGCTTCTGCAGTCAGTGTGTTGAAATTTGTTGTTTGGTTGAAGCATATGAAGAAAATCCAACCTCACACAATGTGTAGTTGGAAAAAGGGAGAAGTAAAGTGATACCGTCTTCCGATAATTGTGGATGTTTTTTGATACTACATCACAGCTCTGCTAAAGGTTAGTTGCAATGTGGAATCTCAAATTCTATCAGTGAACTTTTTGTACTCTATTATATTAACATTCATTGGTTTATTTTGCACTTTGAAGGGAGGGATCTTTTACCCATACACAATTTTGTAGCATCATGCATTGGTCATCTGGGAAATACTGCAGATCTTTTAAATGTTGACACATTTCATTTTGCAATATCAGAAAATCATATTTGTTAATATCACCACCACTCTCATCAGAAAAGTCTTGGGAAGCTATTAAGCGAACAGTAGCAGATATGTTTTCAAAAATTCATAAGTTTTGCCTGAGAGCTTGAGTTTGATCAATGCTGTCAGGCTCAACTTGTTTATTTTTGAGAAAATATCTTTCAGATACCCAAGGCTGAATGACTAGTTTATCTGTTAGCTGTTCTTCCAAGTAAAAATGGTATTGCATGAATTGCTACTTCAGCTCAAAATTCAGAGAAATTGCACAAGTTCTTTTCCTCGAGGAAAACATTGTAAGGAACAAAAGTGCTTTATGCCTACATCCACTTAATCACATAGAGGAGTATTATTGAAAAAATTTGCTCTTACATAAAACAAATAGTTTTTATTTTAGTGCTTCATCAAGGACTTCCTTAAAGTGACACAGATATTATTTTTTTCCTGTGAATGGGTGGCAGTGAAGAATACCTTGACTACTAGTACAATTTAGTGCCATTGGCTTGATTTGTGTTAAGGCAGCAGCAATTTTACCCATTGTGACTTTTGTATCATTAGTGCAAATGTCACCACAGTGACAAAGGCAAGTAATATCTTATTACTATGAAAATAGTTTTGATTTCAGGGACCCTCCTGAAAAAAGTCTGTTAGCCACCAGGGCTCCGCAGGCCACACTTTGAGAACCACTGGTCTAATAAATACTCACAGCACTGAGAATCATCGCCCCCATTGCTATTTTGAGAGCACCCCTTCCTTCAGAAGTCTTAAGTGGATCCAAAATACTTAAGTCAAAAAAGCACCTATAATGGTGTCAGGTACTTTGTTAGGGAAATAACATTGAATAAGATCCAATCTTTATTCTCCAAGAATTTTCTCGAGGGCCTGGGGAGTAAGAGGAGAAAATAGATGAGTTATAATGTAAGATAAGAATTCCTTAAAGAAAATTATGTTAAAGGTGTTAGACAGAAAAGGGAATGCTGAATTTTAGGTCTAACTGAGCTCTTGAACCACATGGCACATCCTCACCAAATCAGTCAGTCAACCACTAGGTCTTCTCCTTTCATCAAAACTCTTAAAAGCCTAAGTTAGCTACCTCGGGAAGTGTTTTCACAGGTTTGGCTCCGGGCATTGTAGATTCTTGCTTACACGTGCACATGCTCTTTCCCCCTTCTTATTTTATTTGTTGTTCTTTGGCTTTTGTTGCTTCTCTATTTCATATTTACAGGTGTGTACCTTTGAGCCCGTGTAGGTGGTAACACATATGTTTATTTCTTTTCCTTGCCCTTGTACTTAAACATAAGCCTTTACCTGTTTCATTAGCCTTGCGTTGGGTGATGTAACTGTTGTTCTTATTTGGAGGAAGCCCCCCTATCCCAAGCTATGTCAGGGCAATGCACCCAAGAGGCCGCTCGGGAAGGAAGCCTTTTCTTAGACTGAGAAGATTTGTAGAAATAACCGCTGTTCTATTTCCCTGGGGGTCTCCATCCACACGATCTGCAGAACTTCAGTTTCCAGCAGCGAAACTCTTAGGGGGATTTCCATAAAACAGCTGAATTCCGACTGGGTCATCAGTGGCAAAAGTCAGACACGTGCTCACTCGCCTGGGAGCCAATAGTAACTTTTGCAAAAGCTGCCTCAGGAAACCCCACAGTTCGGAAGCTGCATCTTTCGGACACTGAAAAATAATAGTCTTTTAACAGAACAAAACAAAAACCTAGACGGGATAATGAGAAAGGCTTTTCCCCTTGGCATTGGGAAGCGATGTCAAAGACGCTCCATCCAAAAGGAGTGCGGGGAGCTATCGTAAAATTCCTTTACAGTTCCGCGGGCTAATGGGCTGGGGAGAAGGGGGCGGAGATGGGCTCGGGTGAGTCTCTGGCCCTTTAAGGAGGAGGGACAGGCGTAAGACTCTGTACCTTTAAGAGTCTCTTTGTCTGGAAACCTCCTTATTTACCCTCCTGTACTTCAACCAAACTTCGACCCGCGATTCACAACGCCCCTCTACGCCGCCGCCCCTTACGGCAGGCTCAAATCGGCCGCGTGTCGGTGGCTAACCCTAAACTTGGCAGCCGCGGCGCGAACCCTCAGAGGGGATGTCTGTGTCGGGTCAGGGCCCAGCGCTGCGCCGTTGGCGCAATGCGGGGCCCGGGGGGCGGGGCTCCGGCGAGCGGGCCAATGGGTGGACAGGGGGCGGGGCCGTGTTCGGTTGTCTCGCGCCCTGGTGACAGCTCGCGCGTGCTGATGATGGCGGTAAATAGAGGGGGGTCAGGGGAGGGGGCGGAGGAGGTGGGGAGGCAGCAAAGGGGATAGCTCCAGGGGGTGGGGGGGACGAGGACCGGGGAGGGCGCGACGGCCAGGGAGCCCATTCTGAGACTCGGAGGCGGGGACAGGAGTCTCCGGCACACTGGCCCTCCCCTTTAAAGAAGCAAAACCTCACACACCGGGTGAGGGGCGACAAAGGCGGCGCGCGCCTCACGGGCGGGAGGAGCGGCGGCAGGGGGCGGGACCGCGGCGCCGGCTAGCTGGGGGCGCCTGGGGCGAGGGCCGGCGGGAGGCGAGAGCCTGCTGTCCGGGGGCGCTGGCCCTTCAGTTTGGCGGGGTGGGCGATCGCTGGGTTTGGGGTAAAAGCTTTGAGGGGAGAAGGGAAGGAGGGCTTGGGAACGGTTGGGGGGAACGGGTCTGTGAATGAGACGAGGAGGATTAAGGGGAGAAAGGGTTAGAAGGCAGGGAGAGGAGTGAGAAAAAGCCAGCCAAGGAGGTTGGAAGGAGGCAAAACCCAGGGTGGGTGATAAGGAAGCCGGGCCGGGAATGAGGTTAGGAAGACCCAGCCTAGGAAGACGGCTCCTCGGCTTAGGTGTGAGAGCAGGGGTTTGGAGGGGAAAGCTCTGAAGGGGATGGTAGTGGGGTGAGGGTTACTGGGGTGAGTTGGAAGTGGAAGGCAAGGAGGGGCAGAGCTGGGGTAGTAGTTGGGAGTAGAGGAGAGAGAGTGATTAAGAGCCAGACGTGACAAGGGTGTGAACTAGTGCGGAGCGAGATGAGCTGAAGGTCTAGGACCGGCGGTGGGTGGGAACTGCGAGGTTCTGAGAAAGGTATGGGTTAGTGGGTGGGCAGTGGGTGTAAATTCTTGAAAGTGAGGGAGGGGGAATGAGACACTGGGCTAGAACCAGGTGGAGTTAGGAATAAGTGCGGTGGGAGTGGAAGGGTGAAAGGAAATAGAGATGAGAGATGGGGCGTTTGTAGGACCATTCGGGGACCAGAAAGCTGAAAGGAGAAGAGGGTGAGGGTGTGAGAAGTGATGACGGTCTGGGACAGGGTAACTGGGGAATTGTGTTAACTGACGAGGTTCAGCAAGATCCAAGGTACAAACAGGGAGGTTAAGAGACAGGGTGTAAAGCGGACCAGCAGAGGAGCAAGGAAGAGGTGGGCCCCAGGATTTAAAGGATGAGATGGGGAGTGAGGGAAGAGAAGAGGGTTAAGGGCAGCTTGGGGAAGCCTGATGGATGTAGAGCTGGGGTAGACTGCACAGGGGTGGGAATTAAGTGTGCAGTTGGGGGAGATGCTCCAGAAAGTCCTCATGGATCAGGGCAGAGACGCTGTAGTGAAGGATCAAGTGTAGGGAGCCTTTGGTGCAGAAGAGGAGGAACCATGGTGAGTGCAAAGAGACCTAGAGATAGGAGCAAAAACCAAAAAGTAACAGTGGAGGTAGGGGGTGAAGGAAAGGAATTCTTTGTTGAGAAGAGAACTGTGAGTGTGTTGAAACTGTGAGTCCTTTTGTCCATGAAAGTAGGATATTCCAGAAACCTCTTTCTCTCTTCAGGGAATCTTGAATCTGCTTCCACCTTTCATGGCTTTTTAAATCGACTTTTCATGTCCACTTTGAAAAGATGAGACCCATTTTGATTTGATTTTGTTCTTGTATGAATGATGAAGCATCAGCTGGGTGCTGAGAAGCTCTGCATTTCACCGGTGTTGTGATAATGGGAAAATGGGTTGTATTTCCAGTGTGGTTGTGCCTGTCTGGTGTGACGGTGTTGTGTTGTAGCAGTGTGATAAATGACAAGCACTGGGCAGTGCTTTATCGACAGCCTTTTCATTTTCAATGGGGAACACACTGTTGTTGAGATAGAGAAAGATGAAAATCTTTTTGTTATGTTTGATCAACCAGATTTCTGCCTAATTGTTTTTGGTGGCTGGAGAATACTGAGAAATCATTTCAGAGAAAGGCGAATAGCCAACCAGGGAAGTTTGCCGGGGATGACATTTAAATCGGGGCAGTGAGGACACCTAGTTCCTAAGCTACCTTTAGCTTTGTGTGGGACTCTTTATACTGTAGTAGGGAACTCACCCATTTAACAAAAATGGAATAAAGAAAGGGAGGTTTAGAGTAGTAGAGGATTTTAGAGTGGGACTTACCTTTTAGGTTAAATAATGGGTTTATGGGTAATTTTTATCATGAAAAAAATCTCTAAGATAATGCAAGCTGGAGCCTTGGACAGCTCCACTGCCTCTCCTGTTTTGTAGTTGTGAATGAAAAAGATTAATATTTTCTAGAAGAAGCTTTTGATTTTTAAGACACTTTTGGAAATTAAAAGGAAGATAAGAAATTTGGGACAAAATTTAGGTTATTCTTAACCAAGTATTTTGGTTTGATGATTTTTATCCTGAAGCTTTTACATTTAGCTAAAAATATGAATGATTATTTGCATTTGATGGTGCCGAATATAGCATATAATTTACTTAAGAAAGAAATGCAAACTGTTCTCGAGACTTATTTGAGGTTATTTCGTTAGTGTACATTCAGTTACACAAAGATGCTTTTTCTTCAAAGTTGTGTAAATTTTGGATTGCTGCTGTTTTGTGGGTATTTGTATGAACGGTAAAGATCAAATGGTTGATAGCATCTGTGATAGTTAGCAAAGATTAGGTTTTGATTAGTGGATATCAGAGACATTGGTTATTAATGTATTTTAATAATTTAGGATCTTAAATCTTTCTGGATGCAGCTGCTATGTTCACGGATTCTAGATTCTGTTGAGAGGTGTTCAGGGTGACTAGATTGATTTAGCAGTTTAACAGGATTTTTAAAAATTACTATTTTTCCTGCTAAGTTTCAGGAGGACTAGTCTGAAATGTTAACTTTCAAGCTGAAGAGTAACTTTGGTATGAGGCTTCTGTTTCTGTGAGATGTGTGCGTGTGTTCCCTTCATTTCTAGATGTGTCTGGCATTGCTAGTAGGTTGTACTTTGTGTGTGGTATTGCCATATTTATTTATTTATAAATATTTAAATATTTATTTATTTATTTTGGCTGCGCCGGGTCTTTGTTGCAGCATGCAGACTCTTAGTTGTGGCATGCAGCCTTCTTAGTTGTGGCATGCATGTGAGATCTAGTTCCCCAACCAGGGATTGAGACGAGGAGGCCCTCTGTACTGCGAGCGCGGAGTCTTACCCACTGGACCACCAGGGAAGTCCCGCCATTTTTATAATGTAATTGTTTTGTACCTGATACCTTTATATAAATTATTTTAGACTTATTTGATAATGATGAAGAAGAAAATATAAACTATAAGCTAAACAAAGGGAAAGTCTGTTTGGGTCTTATCTGTTGTTTCTGTATGCTGCCATAGTGTGTTAAATCACCACTTCTCATTGTGAGTGGTTATTTCTAAGTTGATATTTCTTTTTTTAAAAAAATTTATTTATTTATTCATGTATTTATTTATTTCGTTGGGCTGGGTCTTTAGTTGCGGCAGGTGGGCTCCTTAGTTGTGGCTCACGGGCTCCTTAGTTGCAGTGTACATGTGGGATCTAGTTCCCTGACCAGGGATTGAAGCCGGGTCCCCTGCATTGGGAGCGTGGAGTCTTTTTTTTATATATATAAATTTATTTATTTTATTTATTTACTTTTGGCTGCGTTGGGTCTTCGTTGCTGCACGCGGGCTTTCTCTAGTTGCAGTGAGTGGGGGCTACTCTTCCTTGTGGTGTGTGGGCTTCTCGTTGCGGTGGCTTCTCTTGTTGCAGAGCACGGGCTCTAGGCATGCGGGCTTCAGTAGTTGTGGCACGCGGGCTCTCGAGTGCAGGCTCAGTAGCTGTGGCGCACGGGCTCAGTTGCTCCGCGGCATGTGGGATCTTTCCGGACCAGGGCTCAAACCCGTGTCCCCTGCATTGGCAGGCAGATTCTTAACCACTGCGCCACCAGGGAAGCCCCAGGAGCATGGAGTCTTAACCACTGCACCACCAGGGAAGTCCCTCAGTTGATATTTCTAAAACTGAAAATGGATAATCTTTCAGTACAAATAATACTGTTTATCAATAAGGAATCCAGTGATAAATTTAAGCTTTATCTCCATTTGTTCATCAAGTAGAATTCTACTCAATTTACTTTATTTTGGCTACAATTTTATTTGCTAAGCCGAAAACTTTTTTTTTTGACTGCATTGGGTCCTCGTTGCTGACCGTGGGCTTTCCCAAGTTGTGGCGAGCAGGGGCTACTCTTTGTTGTCGTGTGCGGGCTTCTCATTGCGGTGGCTTCTCTTGTTGCGGAGCACGGTCTCTAGGCGCATGGGCTTCAGTAGTTGCAGCACGCAGGCTCAGTAGTTGCGGCACGCGTGCCCTAGGGCTCGTAGGCTTCAGTAGTTGTGGCACGCAGGCTCAGTAGTCGTGGCTCGCGGGCTCTAGAGCACAGGCTCAGTAGTTGTGGTGCACGAGCTTAGTTGCTCCGCGGCATGTGGGATCTTCCGGGACCAGGGATTGAACCTGTGTCCCCTGCATTGGCAGGCAGATTTTCAACCACTCCGCCACCAGAGAAGTCCCTAAGCCAAAAACTTTTAAGTTTATATATTGAGCAAGTAGGTTGTACATAATTAAATGTTTTTCTGGTTAATTGTAGAGTCTTTGGATGGGAAGAGACCTTGAAAGGACCTCTAGTTTATCCTTCAACTTCAGTCAATATCCCACTTAAATCATTCCAGGTAGATAAAAATGTGTCCTGTTTGTGTAAATCTTCAGAGGTAATGTGGCAACTTTTGTAGGTACTGTTTTCCAGCATTTAATTATTTTCTCTATAAGGACCGTGTCTTCTGTCTAAGCAGAACACAATACAATATTTGTGTGTGTTCTCTCTTGCCCCATTTTCGACTTTTGAGTAAAAATACCTGCTTACTATAGTATTAAGAAGACCCTATTTCTTTGTAAACTCAGTAATAGTAGCTACCCATGTATAGTGCTTTTGTGCCAGACACTGTTGTAAGCTCTTTGCAGATTGTAGCTCACTTACTCCTTACAGCAATCCAATGAGGTCAGCACTTTTACTGTTCCCATTTTACGTGTGTTGAAATACAGGCTCCTTGAGATTAAATGACTTGCCCGAGGTTATATTCAGACCTTTCTACAGCTACTTGTTTGATAGTTGATAATCTTGTAGTACAGATAAGGCTGTTTTTTTGTCAAGTAGTAACTAAATGATACATTTAATCTTTCTTTTTAGTTTATAAAGTAGAATAAGGTCGGGATGGGATTTGAACCTTGGCATTTTGTGGGCAGTGTGCTTCTGTATTACCTCTGCTTGACTGTTGTGAAATGATCCCCCACCATGCTCTTCTCCACATTATTTTAACCCTAACCAGTTTTGTTTGCCAATCCTTAAATTAGCCCTATGGTTCTGTTATTAACTGTTTCTCAGTTCCTTCCTAGATGGGAACCTGGGACAGATACCAATAAGGGCCGTATTTCATGCAAAGATTACATCACAGTTCTTGCATGCTCGTATTTTTTTTGTTGCAAAATTGTATTTATAAAACAAAACAACCCCAAATCAATAAAATGCCTAATTGCGTCGCAGATTAATGAATTACCTTTTTAGCTAGAAAAAGGCCCTGGACTTTTCCTCAGTGGGCAACAGTCTCTCATCTGCAAACCTGTATGATATATAACAAGTCCATACAGGTTTGCAAATGAGAGATTATTGCCCATTGAGGAAAAAAATGGAACTCAGATTTCAGTGTGGCTATCCATAAGCAAAATCTGTTCAGACTCTTGCTGATTTTTTCTATCTTCTCTTTATGTGTGCCTATGCAAGCAACATACTAAATACTATTTATTCATGCTTTAATTTGCTTAAATAATTGATTCACTTTTTTTTTAAAGACTTTAATTTTTTTAGAGCAGTTTTAGGTTCACAGTAAAATTGAAGGGAAGGTACAGAGATTTCCCTGCCCCAAGACATGCATAGCCTCCCCCCATTATCAACATCCCTCATCGAAGTGGTTCGTTTGTTACAATTGACCTACCCTTTTTAAAAAAAATTTATTTATTTTATTTATTTATTTTGGCTGCATTGGGTCGTCGTTGCTGCGTGCGAGCTTTCTCTAGTTGTGGGTGGAGAGTGGGGGCTACTCTTCGTTGCGGTGCGCGGGCTTCTCATTGCGGTGGCTTCTCTTGTTGCAGAGCACAGGCTCTAGGTGCGCGCGCGGGCTTCAGTAGTTGTGGCGCACGGGCTTAGTTGCCTCAGGATATGTGGGATCTTCCCGGACCAGGGCTTGAACCCGTGTGCCCTGCATTGGCAGGTGGGTTCTTAACCACTGTGCCACCAAGGAAGCCCCGACCCACTCATTTTTCAAAATAACTAATACTTAGTGTTTCTAAGTGCCCAGCATGAGCTAAGTAGGTAAATTGTTTGAAACTCAAAACGACCCTAGGAGGAAGCTTTTTTGTTACTACTCAATTTATTTCTGACTTTGGATTTTTTTACAATGTTTCAAACCTTATAGAAAAGTTGCAAAAATGATACAAGAGGGCTTCCCTGGTGGCGCAGTGGTTGAGAGTCCGCCTGCCGATGCAGGGCAACCGTACGGGTTCGCGCCCCGGTCCGGGAAGATCCCACATGCCGGGGAGCGGCTGGGCCCGTGAGCCATGGCCGCTGAGCCTGCGCGTCCAGAGCCTGTGCTCTGCAGTGGGAGAGGCCACAACCGTGAGAGGCTTGCAAAAAAAAAAAAAGATACAAGGAACTTCTATATACCCTTCTTCAAATTCACGAATTGTTTTTTATTTTGCCCCATTTTCTTTATCATTTTCTCTCACATGCGTATATTTAAACAAGTAAATTTGAAAAAAAATGGATATCAAGGCCTTACTTTTAAAAAAAGAAAAGGGAAGAATGTTTTGAGTATATCAGCAAGTTGGTATGTGTTTGATTTTAGTCAAGCATGTGAAGCAAAGGAATCTTGAGGTTGGATTTGGAGTGGATTTTGTCATTTTATGGTTTGTTGTCTTCACTGTATTTTGAAAAACATCTCTCATTAGCAAAAACTGTCGTGGTCTGCCCTTTTGTAGGGGACCTTCTTAACGCCTGGCATGATGTGGTCACACACAGTGGGTCCTCAGTATATGCTAGCTCTTGATGATGTATGGGTGATTATTATGTGAAAACAGGAGCCACAGTGCTGTTCAACACCATGACTGAGGCATATGTAGGTAAAATACATATGTTACCTAAAGATCCTTATGTTGCTTCAAGGAACTGGAAAAGATCTAAGTGTAAAATAGACTGCCTGAGGAATATTGCTTGCAATTAATACAAGTAGGTTTTCCTTATGGTAAGGAGAGGAATATAAGTATCTTAGCATTCTGTTACCTCCCCCCAAAATTAAGAGAAATTTGCGGAGTCTTTTCATTTGTCGTGATATAAGGAGATTTCACTGACCCCCATTCCCGTTGCTTCTCCAGCTCATCCTCCTTTTTTATTAAAATGGTGGCCTGTCTGTTTGATAAAGGCATGACCTGCAGAATGAGGCCTGTCTGATTTCAGTGAAAGGATTATTAACTGGATTCCGACAAATGTAAAATACAGCAGTTGAAGCCACCTCCCCTCCTCCGTTAGGTGATCATCAAAGCTATGAAATATCGCTCTGTATTAAAGCTGATTGTAATAATGAAAAACACTTTGCTCTCATAAGGATGAGAAAATTACAGATTATTTGGAAAGCATTCTTTCCAGTCGTGTGTTATTGTTCCTGAGACATGGGCAGTTTTTAAAGACTATAATACTGTTCCTTTACCATTTACATGTTAATAGAAGTCTGAAAAGTAAGACACTCTTCTGAAATTTTCAGGGTTGTTTTTATTACGTGTCAAGTTGTAAACAGCATTCTGTGACAGGTATTTTCTCTCTTTTCTTCTATTGAGCTAATTAGTAATTTACACTCTAGTAACATCTCTTTCAGCCTCGCTGTGTGAAAATGCCTGCTACTCTGTGCCTTCTATGCAGCCTGGGCTGGCAAATGATCAGGGGCAGATGTTGGTTAGCATATCAGAAGGATCAGGGATAAAATTTATTTTTGTGTTGTATTTTTATAAACATACAGGCTTTTGTATCTGCCCTTCCCCTGCCACACCGTCCCCCGCTCCCTCCCCCATTCAAACAGAAATGTTATGACCTCCTATAATCCAGAGCTACTGCCCTTGATTCAACTTTGGATTGTTTTCTATTCTGTCTCCCACCCTCACCCCCACCCCCACCCCAACACTGTGGGATTTAGGGGGGATTAGCAGGGCAGTCTGGCATAGTTTAGAGCCCAGGAAGCTGGTCTTCACTGCTCCCTCCCATCGACAGAATACAGAGCTTTTTTGTCATTGTCTTTAGAAACCAGCATTGCTTCTCTTGCTGGGCAAGTTATGTGAGGGGTGGGAGGGTAGCACTGTTGCTAGTGAGTTAGGAAGATGCTTTTATATGACAGTTGATTCTCTCCAAAGGAAAGATAGGCCCTACTTTTCTGTCAGCTTTTTCAAAATGCAGCCGTGAGTGACCAAAAGACAATTTACAGCTTGCCTTTAGCACTTTGTCACATTGGTGTTCTGCTCTTTCCTGCCCCCACTCTGTCTCTGTCTTTCAGTCTCTGACATGGAAAAGATGATGTGTAGTATCTGTCATGTGTTCACTCAGATAGGCCATGTGGGCATGTTAATGTAGCACGAGCTTTTGACTTTGAAATAAAGTCTTAAGTATCAGTTTGTTCTGTGAAGAATATAAATTTAAATTGAGAATTAAAGGAAGGGCAGAGAGGGGTTTACTGATTTATCAGTTCTGAGCCAAAACCTTTCTAGAATGCTAGATAATTTGTGGTACTTATTTTTTCAGTTGTGGATACTAATTTATCAGGATAATAAGGTCAAAATCCCTGTTAGAGCTAATTAGAGTCTCCCTGACAAAAATTGTTACCTGGAGGTGGCCACAAAGAAAATCAGGTGAGAAAATGTGTGAATAGCTCAGTTCAACCGTAGTTGCTAATAGCATTATAATCATAGACATCTAGCCTTTGACAGTGAATCAGCGTTCATGAACAGAGGGCATCTCATTTATGTTAGCATTCACTGAGTATGTGGGGCTCTGTTAGTATTTTGTTTTCATAACCCAGAATGTAGAACGTTTCTATGGTTGGCCATTGCTAACATTTACTTTTTTTACTCTCCTTTTTCTATGTTCTAATATAACCACCTATATAAATTGTCTTAGTTATATTGGATGTTCATGGTTAGATATTGATTACACTCTTGTGCATTAACATCTAAAAGAGGTCAAAGGTCAGATTAATAAACAACATATGAAAAAGTAAAATATCAAAGTGGCCTGATCACACAGGGGTGTTGTGAGAAAGTAAAAATAAGAAAGTGAATGTATGATTAGGAAGTTGAATATACTCTTTTAAAAGAAACATTTCTAAAATATATGACATAATGTGAAGAACTGATAGCAATGAATTTCAAGTGAAAGGTAAGTATTGTGCTTTAGTGAAGAGATCACACTCATTTGTGATGGCGTCATTGTCCACTCCATGCTAAAATCCCAAATTGGTTAAACATTACCAGTCTCCCTAGTTATACTGTTAATGTGCTTCTTGAATTATTTTTTTTCTCCATAGGCCGTTCAGCTTAGCCTACAGCTAATAATAAGCTATAAATTCTAATTCTACTCATTTAAATAAACATAACATAAAGCATAAGTACCACTTTTTTACCTATTAGATGAAGCATAAGTACCACTTTTTTACCTAATTTCTCTAAACAAGTTGATGATAGCTAGTAGTGATGACGATGTGGGGAAATTGGAATTCTCACACGCTACTGATGGGAACGTGAGTTCCCTTGAAGGTAAATTTGCAATGTCTGTTGGAATTTTAAATGCGCATACCCTGTGACCCAGAGATTCCACTTCTAGAAATTTGTCCTATAGATGTATTTATACACGTGCATGGAAAATATGAGTACAAAGTTTTTCTTTATAGCATTGTTTGTTCCTGCAAAAAAATGATGTGTCAGTTAGGGACTGGTTAAGTAATGTATGGTGGGTCCATACAATGGAATAGCATTAAGCTATTAAGGAATGCAATGAATCTTTATTTCCTGATGTAGAAAGATGTCCATTGTTAACTGTTTTTTTTTTTAAGTCATGTTATAGGACAATAAGTACAGAATATTCCTGTTTTTGTAAAATGTTAAGGAGTGCTGTTGAGGTGTTCCCTTTTTTGGGAGTAGGTATTCACTTTTTACTCTATGTACTTCTATAGTGGTCACTTTTAATAAGCACGTGAGGAAAGGGTTAAGTGAGAACATCTTCATGAAGGAAACTTCCGTGGTAGTAAGGGAGGAGAAAGGAGCTGGCTAGAGAAGAGAACTGCTCCTTTCATATGAGAAAGGATATATGAGATATATCAGTCAAGTTTTTAAGTAAGAAATGAGGACTGGAATGGCAAGAAGAGGGGATATAGTGGAAGTTGAGAACATTTGGTGGAGATTTTAAAGGCAGTGATAAAGAGCTTGCATTTGATTTGAAAAATGATCTATAAAATGGAGATGATAATAATACCTAGTCCACTGGGTAAATAATGCATATAAAATATTTAGAAGTAAATAAATGCATATAAAATATTTAGAACAGGGGTTCCCTGGTGGCGCCGATGCAGGGGACACGGGTTCGTGCCCCGGTCCGGGAGGATCCCACATGCCGCGGAGCGACTGGGCCCGTGAGCCATGGCCGCTGGGCCTGTGCGTCCGGAGCCTGTGCTCCGCAACGGGAGAGGCCACAGCAGTGAGAGGCCCGCGTACCGCAAAAAAAAAAATAAATAAATAAAATTTAGAACAGTGACACATAGTAAGTGCTCAATGTTAGCTGTTATTATTGAATGAAAATACATTATCTTTTGTAAGCCAGAATAAATTAATGTGTTGTCTTTTATTGTGTGCGGTGATGATTCTGCTAACCCCACTGACAGACATGTAGTTTGGGTTTTTTTCCAGTAGTATTGATGGTTGGCCTAACCATTCCTAGTCTTCACCTTTGATCCTCCCACCTACTAACACTTAGTATCAAAATCTGAAAACTGAAATCTGAATACAATTTTAGAGCTTTAGACATATGATGTCCTACCAGTTGCTATTGGGTTTGCTTACCAATATTATCATGTATACTAGCTAACATTTGGGGCTTGTAAAAAGAGGGGAACAGGTAATTTGAGGGGAAAACATCATTTTCTGTGCCCATGGGTTATGGAATAGATATGTCACTTTGCACCGAATGTGTTAATCAGTTTTTGTTAGCAGTGCAATGTAATGAGCATATTAGCTACAGCACTTTCATTGGCAGCCAGCAGTCTGCTTGTGAAATCTTTTAGAAAACAGAAATCTGGCGAGAAGTATTCCTGAGCAGTGGAAATATCTTTGGAGGGAAAATAAAGTAGAAGAAAATTTTCTACCAAAAAGAAATTGTTTCACTACTGCGAACCATGAGAAAAGTTGTTTTACCTGTGGGCTAAGATGTGACGACATAATTTTTTACGGCTTTAAAGTGAGTTCGTATTTCAATTTTTCATTTAAGTTTGTTATTTAAAGAACTTCAAGGTATATTTACATTTGATGAAAAATATTGATAAAACTATTTTAAGAATGGTGAATTTCTGATTTTATAGTATATATTCTAATGTAAATTATTTTCCCCTTCCACTTTCAGTTAAAACGTATCTTAAAACATATCTTTTGGCTGTTTTTAAAAAAATCTTCAGCTGAAATAACAAAAGTTTATATTTAAGCACAGCACTTGGCACTTAAGAGGTGTTCAATAAGTTTTTATTGAATAAATTAATGTATGCATGAATGAAAAATATTCTGAATTTGGACTTTATACTCTGTGATTTGGGCACAGCCTAGCATTGCTGTATAAAGGCCTTCTGTTCAGCTCCCGTTTTCATGCCCATTTTCCTCTCCCACCCCACAAGCACCCTCTCAAATGTGTTTGACATATGTCCTTGATTCTATATGCATCTTTATTAGATACTTAGTGATTATTGTGTGTGAATGTGTATCTTTAATTCTGAAATTGCTCATTATACCACTCTGGCGTAGAATTTGGATATAGAATTCTCCCTGTAAAAATGCTGTAGATCTTACTCTAGTTTTTACTTTTTTTGTCAGCACTTTTTTAAGATCTGTGTGTGCATATTGGGATGTACTTTTAGCTAATTGCTCCTAACTTCAGCATGGTATTCCGTGGTGTGTATCATTCCCATAGTGATGGATGCCTAGGCTACCGCAAACAATGCTATCAATAAACAGTCTTGTCCATGTCCATTATGGACACGTTTGAGAATTTCTTTGGGATACAGACTCAGGAGTGGCATTGTGGCATAAGTATTGTCAGGCTGCTGAATGGTTGTATCACTTTACACCCCACAGGCGTTGCATTCCCAACCTCCCCAATGCATAGTATTGTTCACATTTCTAATTTTGGCCATTTAATAATGTCTCATTTTAGTTTGTATTTTCTAATTACTAGTAAGTTTGAGCATTTCTTCATATTCTAGGTAGCAATTTCCCTTCTGTGAAATAAGCATGAAAGATTGAACGTAGTATTTTATTAATTTTTTTCAAGCTGGAGGAACTTTTGGTTATGGATTGTATTTTGTAAGATATTAATATATTTTCTCAGGCTTCAAAAAGGGAAGAATATCATCCTTATGCAGAATCTTAAAGTATTGTTTTTCTTCCTGATCCCAAGAGATGATGAAACAAACTTTGTTCTAAGTATTCAACTTAAAAGCTATAAAGTATGCTACAGTTAAAGCATCTTGCTGATCTATTCTCAGTGTCTTCATGTATGCTAAACATTGAGAGCAAGTGTTTTTGCCAGAGTAGATTTGGTGGGAAAGTGCTTCATTGTGTTAGTTAAAAAAAGAAAATCTCCCCTGGTCAAAAACCAGTAGACGATTATCAAAAAAATCAGATCCAGCTGCTTCTCCCTGTTTACAGTCTCCCTAGATGTCAGGAAACTGAGTAAATAGCAGGCAGCACCTTCTCTAACTTGCCTTTCCATGAAGAGCCCAGCACTTGATCGAGGAGAACCGTCTTAGCACTCATTGAATATAAGCAGATAATATAAAAAATGATGAACAGATACCATATTATACTCCTCATTTTTCTATGAAAGGGCAATAGAAAATATGGATGTTTTGGTTTTTAAAGTGTTTGTGGATAGAGAAAGGCATATTTCCTCATTGAGATGCCACTTCTCAGGGTCTTTGAGAAAGCTGGGCAGCAGTTTCAGATTTGCATGTGAATCTCACTCCTGTTCATTTCAGGTCTCAGGAAAGGAGGAGTGACTGATTTTAAATGCCCTTTCCTTATTCAAACAGGTTCGCAGTATTTGTACTTTCCTTTCCTGAGGAAGCAATGCAGTTTTTAAGTGTTTTCATTTCTGACCAAAATGTGATACAATCAAATCGTTGACTTTGGTTTAGCATCTGCCTGACTGAGTGGAAAAGGGATTTTAATTTCTGACATGATTGACGTAGCCATAAACCATGAACTTTTCCCAATAATACCATAATATGTTAAAACAAATTACTTCTTTTTCTCTTTTTGCTGGTTTTGTGGTTATGTCTTTTGAGTAAGTTTCTATCAGCAAAACATTTTTTCCTGCTCTTAATTTTTTTCAAACTAAGCCACACTGTATGCTAAGATGTAGAGTTTTCCAAGTGCTTTGATTTTGCTCTGCCTTGAAAATTAGTTTTTCTTTCATTATTTTTTTCCCTCAGAAATCTTGCTTGGAAAAATTATATTTTTAGATGTGATTTTAAAACGTTCTTTTTAACCTTTTCAAGAATCTTTTAAAATTTAATATTTATCAATGCTAAGTCTGAATATAGCATAAAAAGTGTACTACCTGCTTTTCTCCTCCCCCACATTCTGCCTCTCCAGAGACCTCCATTTTCTACTCCTCCAGCAGTTCTTTTGGTATTTAATGACATTTTTTCTAAACAGTAGGTTAAGCTGCTGTTTTTAAAAATTTGTATAGGGTTTTCTCTAGACCTGAACAGCTCTCATCCTGGGATCTACCTTCCTGAATAGCCTAGGTATCTTCTTCACCTCCCTATGTTGGAACTCTCTGTTTCCTGGACCCCATATCTTCCCCCTTCATTGTTTATATTTTAATTAAGCAATTCCTCCAGAAGGTTTCTAAGAAAAGGGTGCATGGGATGTAAATCTGCATGTATGAAAATGTCTTCATTTTCTCTCATACTTGATTTATAGTTTACCTGGCTGTAGAATTCTAGATTGGAGAATATTTTCTCTGAGATTAAGAGGCATTGCTGTATTGATTTCTAGCTTCTATTATTGCTATGAGAAGGCTGGTGGTGTTCTGATTCTTGTCTTTTTTCCGCCTCCTTGGTTGGTTTTAGGATCTGATCTTTGTCCCTGATGTTCTAAAATTTTATGATAATCTGCCTCACTTGTTTTATCTGTTGTGCCGGGCACACTGAGAGCCTTTTCAGTTTGGAAACAAGATTTTTTTTCAGTTCTGGGAGATTTCCTTGAATTCTTTTTTCTTTTTCTTTTTCTTTTTTTTTTTTTTGGCTGCGTCGGGTCTTAGTTGCAGCATGCGGGATCTTTTCCTTGTGGCATGGGCTCTTCGTTGCAGCGCGCGGGCTTCTCTCTAGTTGTGGCATGCGGGTTTTCTCTCTCTAGTTGTGGCATACGGGCTCCAGGGCACATGGGCTCTGTAGTTTGCGGCACGCGAGCTCTCTCGTTGAGGCGCGCCAGCTCAGTAGTTGTGGCACGCAGGCTTAGTTGCCCTGACCAGGGCTCAAACCCGTGTCCCCTGCATTGCAAGGTGAATTCTTGACCACCAGGCAAGTCCCTTGAATTCTTAAATTATAACCAACCCCCCCCCTTCTCCCCCTTGCCCCCCGTTTTCCTATTCTTTCTCTCTGGAACACTTATTTGTGTTTGGAACTTGTGGACTGATGAGTCCTTTAACTTTACCATCTTTTCTATTTCTCATTTTTTTGGTCTCTGTTCTACTTTCTGGGATGTGTCTTGAACTTCATCTTCAGACTCTTCTAATTAGTTTTATATTTTCTCTATCATTTTTAATTTTCAAGAGGTTTTTCTCTGAATGCTGCTTTTTATTGTTTTCTATTTTTGTTTCATGGATGGAATAACTCTTCTCTGTTTATATTAGTTACAATTTTTTAAAGTTTTCTGCAGCCTCCAGTATCATCTCTGTTTTCCTTAAAGTACCTTTACTTGATCGCTTGTTTTGGTTTTTCTTTTAGGGAATTTCCTTAAATGTATGGCCTTGGCCGTCTTACTCATATTCCAGAATGAGCTACTGAAAAACTGAAAGCTGAATTTGCCTGAGTGGGGGCTTCTAAAAGTTAAATGGTGGTCTCCATTATAAGGTGATTAGCCAGGAACCCAATTTTGTGTGTGTGTGTGTGGGGGGTGTCACCTGCAGCAGTCAGTATTTGTAGGTGTTTTTCTTTTCTCTTAGCCAGGTTTTCCCCAGAGAGAATGCTCCAACCATCGGCTTACACACCTGCCTTCAACATTTGGGGAGCTGAGTGGGGAAAGAACTGGCGATATCTACCTTCCAGGATCTCAGCCTTCCTTAAATCCCCATCTTTTTAGACTAGTCGGCCTGCCCCTAGTTGTGCCTAAGTCCAGAGTCTCTTTAGTTTCCAGAGAGTAAATTCCCTTCCTCTGACCAGTGGTTGCTTGGAGTCAGGGTGGGAACCTTGGAGTAGAACTTTCACCCTGTGCTCCTTTATTCAGCCCTGCCTGCTGTTCCCACTTTCAGATCATTCTGAGCTTTTCTGGTGTTTCCCAGCACAATTCAGTTTGCTCTGAGCTTCCCCTTAACATGCTCTTAGTTTTTGCTTTCTTTACTGTGCTAAATCAAATAGCTAATCAATCTGCTTTTCAGCTTCCAAAAACTTTGCTGTAGTTGTTTCCTTTCCTAGTCTTTGTCCTTATGAATTTTATGTTTTTAATGCCATTTTAGTGGAGTTAGGGAGAGAGCAGAGGTAAATGAAGGTGTTCAATGCATCATTTTTCATTGAAGATCCAAATTTATTTCTTTGATGCCCTGTTTCAACACTACTTAATAGGTAGATGGTTTATAGCGGTTGAAAAATTTTGCTACAGTAACAGAATTGTACAAGATATAAATTCATTTGGTCTTTGCTACCCTTTTGGATTAATGCCTAGCCTGTAGCTTGCTATAAGAGAATGACATCTAAATGACTTCGGGAAGTTTGCAGATAGTATAATAGAAATTTAGGTCATTAAGTAACTTAAATATTCCTTTTTCAGATGTGGAAAGTGAGACCCAGAGAGCAGAGGTGGCTTACCTATGGTCACTTATCTGTCTAGAACTAGAACTGAGTCTCTTCCCCAGTGTTCTTTTCCTTGCCAATGTGGTTCTGTCTTCTCTCATTAAAGTAGCTGGAACTAGGAGCCCTTTATCATGGCTTATGTCACCCAAATGTCCTGTTGGTTTAGTGTCGGCTTTAGGTTGCAGTCATGGAATTTTTTTTTTTAATGTTCTTCTTCCTGTTAAAGATTGGGGTCTGGTTTTATTGGGGTGAACTTTAAAACTCAAGAAAAGTCATGTCTTACCCTTTTAAAGATGTTTCTGTTTTGAAGAATTTATACTGAGCATTTAAAAGGTTTCTTTTTTCTTCCTACTATTTCCTTTCCAGTGGCCTCCAAAAGTTCTTTGTCAGGGAGGGCAGAAACTCTTTCCTGAATGTAATTATAGCAGATAAAATTATTTAGAACAAATTAGTATGCCTGTTAAAATGTTTAAATAATGTGGAAAAAGGAAACATGTTGTAAAAATGTCAAGTTTCTTTGGAGAAATCCTAGAATGCTTTCTCTATCAATTTTTCAAAACTCAATTCTCAATTCTCCTCTTCCAGGACCCCTTCCTGCATTTTACCACATGACATAAATCTTTTGTCTTATTTCCCTTTCCCTCCTATAATTTGTACTTTGTACCGTTTGCCCCAGAACACTACCAAATTCGTTGTACGTTGACTAGGATTCTTTGGTGATTTTCATTTATATGTAAAATTCTTGGGGGCAGAAACCCTGCTTTATACTTTTGAATAAATTCACTTCTACACATATTTATGGAGTGCCTTCTTTGAGGCATTGGGTTCCTCTGTAGGTCCCAGCATCTTTGGGGTACACGTTAGGACACTGACAGGTGCTGATGGTTGGGAAAACTCACCTTTTCTCCAGTCACTATTAGGAGGCGATTGAAAGGATGGGCTATGCCCCTTCCTTTGTGTCACGTTGACGACTAGGAATAACAGCTGGGAGCAGAGTGGGAAAAGCCTGTTGTTTGGAAGCTAAGGAGTCTAATGTTTCCTTAACTGGGAAGTGAACATGTTGGAATAGAAGCCCTCTGAGCTTCCTTACCTTCTCCAGATTTCATGATTATAAAGAGGTGCTCCTAGTGAATCAATGACACCCTTTAAAACAACTGACCCACAGAGAAAAATGTCTCTTAGGATTGAGTGGAATCCAATGGAAATCTTTCCTTGACTGAGCTAAGCTGTTGCATACATAATCTGAAGTACCTGGAACACTTAGAATGATAAAGCATAGTTTTCTTGTTGTTGTTGTTGTTTTCCTCTCATCCTCTTCTAAGGTTAAATAATGCTTTCTCATTATTATTCCTTGGAAGTGTATTAACTTTTTACTTTTTCCAATTTTTAAAAATTGTGAAATATGACATACGTGAAATACATTTTAAAACATATGTACATTTTAAAGACTAGTAAAACAAAAGCTGGAGTAACATCCTACTAGTGTAAAAGTTCCCTCTGTGATCCTCCCTCATGTCCCTCCCCAGGTTAACCACTGTCCTGACTGTTATCAAGAAAGTTAGGAATTTGCTTCTCTTCATTATGTTTTAAATGTCTAAACTTGAAAAATAGCCCAGTAATGAAAGGCCTTCAGTCTTTTTACATGTATATATATATATATTTTAAAATTTATTTATTTTATTTATTTTTATTTTTGGCTGCATTGTGTCTTCATTGCTGCACGCGGGCTTTCTCTAGCTGCAGTGAGAGGGCTTCTCATTGCGGTGGTTTCTCTTGTTGCAGAACACAGGCTCTAGGCTCGGGGGCTCGGTAGTTGTGGCGCACAGGCTTAGTTGCTCTGCCACATGTGGGTTCTTCCCAGACCAGGGCTCGAACCCGTGTCCCCTGAATTGGCAGGTGGATTCTTAACCTCTGCGCCACCAGGGAAGCCCGTATATTTTATGTTTTATACAACGTAATACTAGAAAAATAATAGGTAACATTTATTGGTCACTTACCTCATGCCACTGAGTTTTTCTGAACTCTGTACACATTGTAACTCCCTAATAATTGTATGAGATAGGTGAGGAAACTGAGTCATGGAGCTAGGAATTTGGTCCCACTGGGATTCTAATCTAGCCAATCTGAGTCCTAAACCTGCTCTCTTAACTACACCTAATTAGGGTATTTTCTTATTATTTGATGCAATTTTATATTTTTAATATCTGCATCTATTTTGTATCTTTGAATACTCTAACCAGCTCACAAGCTAGAACAATACAGAGTTGGAAAGCTCTGCAGGCGTTAGATCTTGACCAAATATCTTCTCATGGCTTGACACAGATATACAGTCCATTAAGTCATCTAAATCTTATTATATGTTTAGTATTGTCCATTTCAGAGCACTCCTAAAATGTTTATTTTATAAATGTTATTTTTTATGGGAATTTTCAGGCAAAACCAACTATCACTTTTATCTGTAGTGTAGTGAATAGTGATATTTCACTTAGAGTTAAATTTTTAAAAGAAGAGCTTTGATTATAGGAAGCATTTCTAATATAATATTTCAAAATTCTTTTAAAAAATACTTTTATGTTTGTAAGACACAAGTAATTTTTGGCGCTTGTTTAGATATGGTCACCAAGAGATAGCTTCTTTATACAACAGTTACTGACTCTATTTAGTGAATTAATGTTTCCTTTACAGTGTTTTCTCTAAAAACAGCTAGTCTGTAGTGACAAGTCTTTATGTTTCAGTTTTAAAATTAGATACTGTTTCTGTAGAAGGAATACAGATTTACAGCTCAGTAGCTCCTGAACAAGGCACATAAAGTGCCTTAGAATATTGCTATCTGCCAACTAAGTTTTACCATGGCACAAAACCTTACTTAAATAAACCTCACGTTGTTTGCCGCTGATGTGGAGTACTGGCAACTTAAAGCGATTATCTTGGGCCTAGGCGCTGCTGTTTTCTTGCTGTATGATATTGGACCATTTAAGTATCCATTCTTCATCTGTAAAATGCCGCTGATGTCTACCTCATTGTGAGAATTAACTGAGCAAATATATATGAAAACCCCTCACACAGCATGGTATCTACTAAAAGTATTATAAATGTTTGTAAATGTTCTCTTCCCATTATAAATTGCTGCTCTGTGCTGACAAAATTGTTGTATGGTATTTATAAAATGTGCTCGGTAATGACCAAATTAATGCTTTAAAAATGGCTTGAATGAATGCTGGCAGACTGAACTCTACCAATTAGTAATATTTATCATATGTGGAGATTATAAAAAACAGGATTATATTTAAGCACAGTGATGAAATAGCAACTCCAGCATATGCTATATGGAAGGTCATTTTTGTGGCTGACACTGCTGCTCTACAAACTAAATGGGATTCGGTCCTGCTTTTGTTTGTATATATTTATCTTGGATAAGTGAGAATGCAAGCATATTATGCTATTGCTTTTAGGTCATTTTAATTTTTGGTGAGAAGGAATTCCCAATCTGGCTAAGGTTGTATTTTCTTTATTTCTTATTAAGTAGTTAATTAAGACCAGAATGTTATTTGAAACATAATAAAGAGAAGCAAATTTCTAACTTTCTTGATAATAGTCAGGACAGTGGTTAACCTGGGGTGGGACATGAGGGAGGATCACATAGGGAACTTTTACACTTGTAAAACACAGCTTCATAAGCCCATGGACTGAGACTTCCCTGGTGGCACAGTAGATAAGACTCTGCGCTCCCAATGCAGGGGGCCCGGGTTAGATCCTTGGTCAGGGAACTAGATCCCACATGCATGTCGCAACTG
The DNA here is from genome assembly GCF_002837175.3 of Physeter macrocephalus. NCBI lineage: Eukaryota > Metazoa > Chordata > Mammalia > Artiodactyla > Physeteridae > Physeter > Physeter macrocephalus. The sequence continues at coordinate 75,847,807 of NC_041231.1, read as the reverse complement.
AGAGTTCACATGCCACAGCTAAGGAGCCGGCGAGCTGCAACTAAGGAGCCTGCCTGCTACAACTGAGGAGTCGGTGAGCCACAACTAAGAAGCCGGTGAGCTGCAACTAAGGAGCCCTGGAGCCGCAACTAAGGAGCCTACATGCTGCAACTAAGGAGCTGGTGAGCAGCAACTAAGGAGACTGTCTGCCACAACTAAGACCCAGCACAACCAAATACATAAATAAATATTTAAAAAATAAAATAAACCCATGGACCACATTTCTGTCTAATGCTGAAAAAGCATTTTAATAAATAGCTTATAAGATTCATTTGGCAAGTGAACTTAGAATTTACCACCTAGATTATTCTGAACCAAGGTCAAAGTGTGTAAATGCAGTCCTAGCACACTTTGTGTTTCACAGAAAATCATAAATCTGTCTGTTCTGCAGTTTGTTTTCAGAGGTCCTGAATTTGAACTTAAAACATCATTCAGAGCCGTTAATGGGTGAAACCCATGGCAAACTAATAACTTAGAATCTTAGAACAGTAAAGTCAGCAGATCTTAAGCCCTTGTTCGTGCTGTCCATACTGCACAATGTTTTATGTTTCTTTTTGCATTATTACTTACCCTGGTGATATGTACACAATTTTAGAATTTTAAATTTGAGTGGGACTGGAGATCACATAGCTCTTCAGTGGCAGAGTGTGGACTGAGACCCAGACTTCCTGCTACCTAATCTCACTCTCTCTCTTCCCACCAGTCTATGCTGGGCTTCCGAACTTAGAGGCCAAGAGAGATTTAATTGTGTTCTTCTTAAAATTCGATATGAGGTCTCTTTATTTAGTTGTGGGTGCATGTAAACTTTTTCCTTATTTAGTTGTGTGAGTTTCCTCTGCCTTTGTATCTTCCAAGCCTTTTGGCCTGTTTTTACTTTAATTAGATATGACTGATCGTTTTTGATTTTAAAAATTATTTATGACATTATGACTTAAAAATATGTCATTTCATAGACTTTCTGCCCAATTACCGAGAAAGCATCTAACTCAGGTTCTGAGCCATTGGCTCTTTGGCAGAGACAATGAGAATATGTTTTCACTCCAAAACAATCAGCATTAGCTGTAGCTTCCTGGATTATCACACCTGCTTTGTCTACTCGCAGGGTTGTCTTGAGGCATCTGAGAGATATGTGGGGAAGCACTTTGAAAACCATAAAGTGCCATAACAATATGTTGCATGCATGCATTCATGCACAAGTCTTCTGATTAATTGTATACTTGAGACCTTTTGTCGTAAGACATTTTGTTACATGAGCTCATAAATTTGAATATGAGCAAATATGTGACTGGGTCAAGGGAAACACTTAAATCCAGCAAGGACTTGCTGATAGGAAAATTAAGGAGTGAATGGGTGGTGGGAAATAAGCCTAGAGTGTTAGTGCCTTAGAATGTAAATGGAAATAACAGATGGACTTGAAAACTTTTTCTTTGTTTAATATCCAGTCTTTTCATTCTTTCATCAATATTGAGCGCCTAGTGAGCACTAGGCACTTTTTTAGACATCACTGTTGTTCACAATTAGTTAGATAAGATGCTACTGCTGTCCTCCAGGAGCTTATGGGGAAGGCAGTTACAGACAAGATACACCATAGGATAATAAATGTTTATATTTTGGAATGTGCCACATGGCTGACCTTGCTGAAAAAGGTACAATCTTGGTTAATTTCTTTTTTTTTTTTGCCGTGCAGCATGCGGGATCTTAGTTTCCTGACCAGGGATCGAACCTGTGCCCCCTGCAGAGAAGTGCAGAGCCTTAACCACTGGACCACCAGGGATGTCCCTTGGCTAAATTTTTATCTGATTTAAATTTATTAATATTCTCTTGTTCAACTTTTTAAACTTCTAAAACTATGAAATATATAATATATTAAAATATTTTGAGATAATATAAATCTGTATTTTAACTATATATAAAAAATATATATTTTAGATAACCTTAATTACCTAAAATATGGGTCTTTTCTACTTGGTAAGTCATCTGAACATTCCCTACCTGACTACATTAATATTAGAGATCTCTTAAAGAAAGGGCATTGCTGCTGTCACCTTGATGTTAGTCGCTGATGCTAGATTTTCTTTTTTGGGGGGGGAGGGGCTGAGTTGGGTCTTTTGCTGCTCGCAGGCTTTCTCTAGTTGCGGCGAGCGGGGGCTACTCTTCGTTGCAGTGCTCAGGCTTCTCATTGCGGTGGCTTCTCTTGTTGTGGAGCGCAGGCTCTAGGCATGTGGGTTCAGTAGTTGCAGCAGGAAGGCCCTAGAGCGTGCAGGCTTCAGTAGTTGTGGCACGTGGGCTCAGTAGTTGCAGCGCACTGGCTTAGTTGCTCCGCGGCATGTGGGATCTTCCAGGGCCAGGGCTCAAACCCGTGTCCCCTGCATTGGCAGGCAGATTCTTAACCACTGTGCCACCAGGGAAGTCCCGATGCTAGTATTTCTTAAGAGCAGAAACCTGGGTTTGAATCCTAGCTCTGCCACTTATTAGCTGTCAAACTTATTTGTACCTCCGTTTCAGTGTCTGTGAAATGGGAATAAAGATAATACCTACCTCACAGTTATTGTGAGAATTGAATGAGTTAATATATGTTAGAGTGCTTAGATGAGTGTCTGGTGCACATTAAAGGCTATGTAAGTGTTATCAGCAGCCATCATCACCATCATTATTGTTATTTGGCAGAATAAAAGTAAGTTGAGTAAAGTTTTCAGGAATGGATTTTCTCCTCAATCCCTGAAAATTACTCTAAAGGTAGAAAGATAAAGGAAGGAAACTAAACATTTTTTAGTCATCAGCTATGTGCCAGGCAGCATGCTAGCATTTTACCTGCATTTTCATTTAATCCTTACACCAGTGCTCTGAAGTAGACGAGAAAACAGGCTCAGAGAAGTTAAATTACTTGCAAAAGTTCTGGTATGGCCACCGTGATGATAACTGTTCTCTGTTACTCTACATCCTATACTCTTGCATTGCACATGCCACAAAGCCTGAGAGTTCAGCAAGTTTCACTCATGATAGGTACACTTGGAATGTGCTTGTTAGGGACTTTATTTCTAATGACGGTTTAAAGGGATGTCATCCACATTTTTAGTTCCTACTGCAGTGATTTGTTTTATATATCTGAATTTCCATCCCCCCCATTCAAAAGTATATTACAGTAGTATAAATAATATAAGTGGGACCTAGATGGAAAATATTTGAATGTGTGTAGTCTTATTAAGTTTGCAGAATTAAGCTGACCTATTATAATTTCCCAGTTTTCAAGATCACCATCATAATTATTGAAGTCATTACTCTTCAAATTAATAGCTATTTCATAGGGCTTTTAAGCCTAACCTCTGTGTAGTTAATGTATTCTAGGTGCTCAGTATAGAACTGATTATTTTGGTCAGCTTTTGGAGAACATCCAGAATTAATTCAAATAACTTGGATTTAAAAGTAATTAAGTTAACTTTTATGGTTTGGTGTTCTCATATTGAAAGTAAGGCTGTTTGGATAGGAAAGAGGGAAATTTTATGGGGTATTCCCTGGCAGTCCAGTGGTTAGGACTCTGCTTTCACTGCCGAGGGTGCAGGTTCAATCCCTGGTTGGGAACTAAGATCCCACAAGCCACGTGGCGCGCCCCCCTCCCCCCCCCCAAAAAAAAAAAGGTAAAGGGAAATTTTATGGATGTAAAACACCCATCCATACAATGTCAGCTTAGCTTCCTGGATGAGGTTGCCTCAAACCCCCAACCTAGAATGTAGAAGTTGTAAGCTCTTCTCTTCCTGAAAATATTTGTGCATTTCCTGGGTTTTATCATCTTGCAATTGCTTCTGCCTCCTAGGCACCGATTTTTCTTGCCTTGTGCCTCTGATGTGCACCATGGTGCCCTCAGATGTGATACTTGGCTCCTTCTCTGATTCTCAGAAAGACCCTATTCATAGAGGGCATTTGTGTTTTTAGTACACCTAACTGAAGAAAGGAGGCAAGATAGAGGTGGGTGAGCCCTATATTGCATTAATGCAACTTCTATTAAGGCATCCCTGTTCCGAAAATGTTCCAGACTTCCCTTGACTGGAGAACTTCATCCCCACGTAACCCCAGCTTTGCTCCACTGTACTAACTATTCTTTTCTCCTCTTCCTTTCCCTCTCCTCATCATCCTTCTCTCTTTCAGAAATAAAATAACAAGTTCTTCCCCTTGTCTAGTGTAAAGCAATTTCCCTTTCTTTTTTTTTTTTTTTTTTTTTTTTTTTTTTTTTTTTTTTTTGCGATATGCAGGCCTCTCACTGTTGTGGCCTCTCCCGTTGCGGAGCACAGGCTCCGGATGCGCAGGCTCAGAGGCCATGGCTCACGGGCCCAGCCGCTCCGCAGCATGTGGGATCTTCCTGGACCGGGGCACGAACCCGTGTCCCCTGCATCGACAGGCGGACTCTCAACCACTGCGCCACCAGGGAAGCCCCAATTTCCCTTTCTTGACAGTCATTCTGGGATCTTGACAGGCATTCTGCAGGGAACCGTCCACCCCAAGGGAACATGAGTGGTGGGGGACCCTATTGAGGGAACATATTTTCACAAAGAAGGCTTCTTCTAAGAGGAATTCTTGTGTTAGTTATTAGGATAGCAAAATAGAGAATTTTTCATCTTGTTACGTGGTGGCAGACGGTGTATTAATCTCAAGCTTATTGAGTCCTGCCTCCTCAATAAAGTGTCAGAAACCTAAAAATTTATTATACATGTAATTTGTCCAAATTCTACATTCTAGATAACTTTGACGAATACAGTGTCCGTGCGTATAGAATGCATGCTGCTTACCTAAAAGTCATGAACCCATCTAACACAAAGGTGTCACCTCCTGGCATCTTTCATTATTACATATTTCACTTATACAAAAAGAATTTTGGCTTTTGAAACACAATTATTTTTGTTGCCATGAATTTGTTTTGGTTTTTCTGACAGTTTCAAGTTATATGCAAAGACAGTGTATAATCTTTAAAACCTAAAACAAATGCAGAAGTGCATCTCTCAGGAAGTAAACCTTTCGTACTTCCATCAGCCTCTTCATAAATGACTGTCTGGTTGCTCTTAGCTGAAAAAAAGATCACAGCTATTTTTTTTTACTCTTTTACCTCAATTTTGAGGACTTGTGGGGATTTCACTAAATGGCATTGTAATACACTGATCCTGTTTTTGAACTTATAAATAAAATTCATGAAATTGCTTTTCTCTTACTATATATCAGCCCGACCTTACAGATTTTTTTTCCCCTGTAGGTAATAGAGAAGAGGAAACCTAATCAATGACTGTGGAATAATATGGAAGAAGATGGAAAAAACTTGTTTAATGAGTAAGAAATAAAACTATAATAAAAATTTATTCATGAAAACTATTCACAATAGTATTATGTATGACCAGTCTGTAATAGGTGGCCAAGGTTGGTATACTATTAGAGTGAGTGATCAGTGATCAGTTACTCTCTTTGTTTTATAGCCATTCTGAGCTTTCACCACCTTTCTTACCCTTGTGAATTTCTGAGTGCTATGAATTACTTAAGCTAAGAGGGGACACAGCTATATTTGAAGAAAAAGATGGGACCTGGAGACCAGCACCTGTACTGAAACAAGTCTAGGGTAGGTCTTGAAGCTTACTGGTGGTTGGATAGAGACTGTGTCTGTCATGACCTCTCAAGAGTGTTAGCAACCCCTTCTCGCTCTCCAGATATTGCCAGCTGCTGTGATGTTAGGCTCACCCTGGGGATCTTGTTCATTTAGCCAAGTGCAGATTGTGTGTCAGGTGATAATCAAATAGAATTCCACAGAAAATCCAATAAAAGGTGTAACTAAATTTATGAGATATAAAAATTTTAAATTACATAAGTTCATACATGCTTACTGTCAATAATTCAAACATTATAGATAACCAAAACCTATCTGAAACTTAGCTCCCCCCCTCTAGATAATATAAGTGTAAGATATGTCTTCTTCTTTGCCTACTGGTTAAAAACTTGGGCTTAGGAGCCAGACTGTTTTTGACTAGGCATTATTTTTTCTTTTTTAAATAAATTTATTTATTTATTTATTTTTGGCTGCGTTGGGTCTTCCTTGCTGCACGCGTGGGCTTTCTCTAGTTGCAGCGAGTGAGGGCTACTCTTCGTTGTGGTGCACGGGCTTCTCATTGCGGTGGCTTCTCTTGTTGCAGAGCACGGGTTCTAGGCGAGCAGGCTTCAATAATTGTGGCACGTGGGCTCAGTAGTTGTGGCCCGTGGGCTCTAGAGCGCAGGCTCAGTAGTTGTGGCGCAAGGGCTTAGTTGCTCCACGGCATGTGGGATCTTCCCGGACCAGGGATCGAACCTGTGTCCCCTGCGTTGGCAGGCGGATTCTTAACCACTGTGCCACCAGGGAAGTCCCTGACTAGCCATTATTAACTTGACGTTTGGGCAGGTTAATTTCTCTGTGCCTCAATTCCTTGGGTATAAGTGGGGACAATAAAATGCCTATGTCAGGGACTTCCCTGGTGGCGCAGTGGTTAAGAATCCGCCTGCCAATGCAGGGGGTACGGGTTCGAGCCCTGGTCCAGGAGGATCCCACATGCCACGGAGCAGCTGAGCCTGTGCGCCACAACTGCTGAGCCTGCGCTCTAGAGCCCGTGAGCCACAACTAGAGAAAGGCCGCACGCAGCAAGGAAGACCCAACACACCCAAAAATAAATAAATAAAATAAACAAATTTATAAAATGCCTATGTCATAGTGATGTTGAAGATTAATTAGTTAATCTATATAAAAAAACTTGGAATAACGCCCAGAACATAGTGAGTGTTCAGTAAATGTTAGCTATAATTTTCTTATGTATCCCAGTTAGCATTTTTATGTACCAGCCTTCCACAGATGAATTTTTTTCTGATACACCGCAAGAGTTAAACCATCTTGAATAAGGTCAACCCTGATGGCAAGGATTTTTAAATTTTTTCATGAATGTTTTCTTTTTGGCTTTGAGCTTCATTTCTCTCAGAGTATGCTGCTAGACTGTGTGAGAATAGTGTTATACACCTTCAACTCTTACTACATATCTTACGGTGTAAACGATGCTTACAGGTATGCATGAATAAACAGCTGTCTTCGGGCTATGATAGTTTCATCTCACCCATAAAAGTATATCTATGTCAAAAAGGATGCACAATTCTCTTGTTTCTAGATAGTGATGTCACATTTTCTGTAAAGATTCCTTTAATCTATTTTGAAGGACAAGTCTTCTTGGGTTTCTTTTTTTCTTCTTTCATAGAATCATAATAGTTTTGAAAACGTCTTTGCTATCTTTTCCATGACTTGTCAGCACTTTCTTAGGTAATACAGACAACTACCTATTTTAAGAAGGAAGGGGACTTCCCTGATGGCTCAGTGGTTAAGAATCCGCCTGCCAATGCAGGGGACGTGGATTCAAGCCCTGGTCTGGGAAGATCCCACATGCCGCGGAACAACTAAGCCCGAGAGCCATAACTACTGAGCCTGCGTGCCACAACTACTGAAGCCCGTGCACCTAGAGCCCATGCTCCACAACAAGAGAAGCCACCGCAATGAGAAGCCCACGCACCGCAACGAAGAGTAGCCCCCGTTCACTGCAACTAGAGAAAGCCCGTGCACAGCAACGACCCAACACAGACAAAAATAAATAAATAAATAAATCTATTTATTTATTTAAAAAAAGGAAGGACACTAAAACAGCCATCTCTTTTTAATATTTTCCTCCTGTATTGTTCTGGGGCTCTAGATTATTATGGACTATTCTGTCTGCTGTGACTTTTTTTCTTTGTTTTTTTTAAAAAAATATTTATTCATTCATTTATTTATTTTTGGTTGTGTCAGGTCTTAGCTGCAGCACGCAGGATCTTTCGTTGTGGCATACGGGCTCTTTGTTGCAGTGCACGGGCTTCTCTCTAGTTGTGGTGCGCCGGCTCCAGAGCACGTGGGCTCTGTAGTTGCAGCACCGCGGGCTTAGTTGCCCTGCGGCATGTGGGATCTTAGTACTCCGACCAGGGATCAAACCTGCGTCCCCTGCATTGGAAGGTGGGTTCGTAACCACTGGACCACCAGGAAGTCCCTGCTGTGACTATTTTAGAAGACAAATATATAAAAACAGAAGTTAACATTGACTGAGTATTATGTGTCAGGCAGAGTTTTAAGTGCCTTACTCATTTATTCATTATCTCATTTAATCCTGTCATCCACTTATGAGGCAGATGCTGTTATTATCTTCATTATAAAAGCTGAGAAAAGTGAGGCACAGATGAAGTAACTTGCTCAGTCACGTCGCAAGTGCAGCTTCAGGATTCAAACCCAGGTCCTCTGCTCCAGAGCATGTGCTGTTGATCAGTGGGGTGCTGGCCTAGTAATAAACTTAGAAGGTTTGCTAAGGTGGGTGTGGATTTAAATAACAAGATAATAAAGCCAAATATTGCCTGAAAAAGTCCCCATAATTAATCTGTTTCTGCTTACTTGTGGAAAGGAAAATTTGAAATCGTATATCTTCTTAAATTTGGGAAAAATAATGGTGTGAGATGATGTGAGATTCATAAATAATTGTTTTTTTCTTGACCATACTTAAATGAATACAACTGTTTTACATCTTTATGAATTGTTTGTAGTAGATAGAAATCACCTGAATCTAGCTAAGGAACAGTACATCTTTAGAACTGAGTTGATTTGTAGATTACCATTTAATTGCTATTTCTAGAAACATGCAGACAGAAGACTGAACTGTGCAGCAGGTTGGAACTGATTGGTAATTGGAAATTGTTCTTTTGTCCTGTTAAATAATATTTGAATGACAGTCAGCGGAAGTTGTTGAAGAGAAGAAAAGGCAGGAGAAAGGTGACTTATGGGTCTTATAATTAGAGTGTCACAAGTGATGGTCTAAAAAGTAAATGTAAATTAACAATCGACATTTATATAGCAACTGGAAGGAGTTATACTGTGTGGTTTTTGTTCTGGGGTTTGTCTTGTCAGAGAGAAATACTGGCTTTTCTTTTCTTCAAATAACAGTTCATTTCCTGTTGAAATATGGTAAAGTACAAAGAGTAAGCATCATTTAAAGTAACAGCGAGTATGCTGATAAAATGTTTTGGCTTTACTGTAAAGTGTGGCTACAGGTAGTTATGTTTTCCTTTCTCCATCTTCTTGAACTCTCTTTCTTTGTTTGAGAATCCCTTCTGAATGTTCATCAAAGTTATGGCTCTTAGTGTACATATCTTTTTTTTTTTGATGTGAAACATTTTTAAAGTCTTTTTTGAATTTATTACAGTACTGCTTCTGTTTTATGTTTTGGTTTTTTGACCATGAGTTGGCCGCGAGGCATGTGGGATCTTAGCTCCCGGACCAGGGATGGAACCTGCATTGGAAGGCAAAGTCTTTTAAAACAATGTCTTAAATTGTGGCCCAGGAGCCCCTGAGACCCTTTTGGGAGTCAAAGCTATTTTCATAACAATATTAAAACGTACTTGCGTATGAGTATGCGGTGGAGTTTTCCAAAGACTTCATGATGTACAATCAACTGAATTCAGACGCTCTTCCTTATTCCAGACACTAAAAAGATTTGTAAAAATGTAGAATAAGGCCACTCTTCTCATTAGATTTACAATGAGAATTACTGAGGTTTATCTCTACATTAGAACATTACAATGAGACCCCAGTGTGGGCCAGAAAGTCACGGTGCTCTCTCTAGTGACTGGGCGGACTGTGCCTGCCACACAGCACCTCCATGTAGGTTCTAATGACATCCTGATTGGTTGCGGCTGTGTCTGCCAGTCTAGAAAAGTGAATATTCTGTTCCTTTTTCATAATTGTGCTAGAGGGTATGTTCCAGATTATAAGGAGCTGTGGAAATATGCATTTAAAGGTGAAAGGAGGGTTTGATTTTAAGGAGGAAGACTGTCCAACCTTGCCAATCAGTGACCCCACTGATATATACCAAATTCAGAATGTTCTTTGTATCTGTTGCTCCCAACTTTGGGAGGCCTATGTCAGGGACTTCCCTGGTGGCGCAGTGGTTAAGAATCCGCCTGCCAATGCAGGGGGTACGGGTTCGAGCCCTGGTCCAGGAGGATCCCACATGCCACGGAGCAGCTGAGCCTGTGCGCCACAACTGCTGAGCCTGCGCTCTAGAGCCCGTGAGCCACAACTAGAGAAAGGCCGCACGCAGCAAGGAAGACCCAACACACCCAAAAATAAATAAATAAAATAAACAAATTTATAAAATGCCTATGTCATAGTGATGTTGAAGATTAATTAGTTAATCTATATAAAAAAACTTGGAATAACGCCCAGAACATAGTGAGTGTTCAGTAAATGTTAGCTATAATTTTCTTATGTATCCCAGTTAGCATTTTTATGTACCAGCCTTCCACAGATGAATTTTTTTCTGATACACCGCAAGAGTTAAACCATCTTGAATAAGGTCAACCCTGATGGCAAGGATTTTTAAATTTTTTCATGAATGTTTTCTTTTTGGCTTTGAGCTTCATTTCTCTCAGAGTATGCTGCTAGACTGTGTGAGAATAGTGTTATACACCTTCAACTCTTACTACATATCTTACGGTGTAAACGATGCTTACAGGTATGCATGAATAAACAGCTGTCTTCGGGCTATGATAGTTTCATCTCACCCATAAAAGTATATCTATGTCAAAAAGGATGCACAATTCTCTTGTTTCTAGATAGTGATGTCACATTTTCTGTAAAGATTCCTTTAATCTATTTTGAAGGACAAGTCTTCTTGGGTTTCTTTTTTTCTTCTTTCATAGAATCATAATAGTTTTGAAAACGTCTTTGCTATCTTTTCCATGACTTGTCAGCACTTTCTTAGGTAATACAGACAACTACCTATTTTAAGAAGGAAGGGGACTTCCCTGATGGCTCAGTGGTTAAGAATCCGCCTGCCAATGCAGGGGACGTGGATTCAAGCCCTGGTCTGGGAAGATCCCACATGCCGCGGAACAACTAAGCCCGAGAGCCACAACTACTGAGCCTGCGTGCCACAACTACTGAAGCCCGTGCACCTAGAGCCCATGCTCCACAACAAGAGAAGCCACCGCAATGAGAAGCCCACGCACCGCAACGAAGAGTAGCCCCCGTTCACTGCAACTAGAGAAAGCCCGTGCACAGCAACGACCCAACACAGACAAAAATAAATAAATAAATAAATCTATTTATTTATTTAAAAAAAGGAAGGACACTAAAACAGCCATCTCTTTTTAATATTTTCCTCCTGTATTGTTCTGGGGCTCTAGATTATTATGGACTATTCTGTCTGCTGTGACTTTTTTTCTTTGTTTTTTTTAAAAAAATATTTATTCATTCATTTATTTATTTTTGGTTGTGTCAGGTCTTAGCTGCAGCACGCAGGATCTTTCGTTGTGGCATACGGGCTCTTTGTTGCAGTGCACGGGCTTCTCTCTAGTTGTGGTGCGCCGGCTCCAGAGCACGTGGGCTCTGTAGTTGCAGCACCGCGGGCTTAGTTGCCCTGCGGCATGTGGGATCTTAGTACTCCGACCAGGGATCAAACCTGCGTCCCCTGCATTGGAAGGTGGGTTCGTAACCACTGGACCACCAGGGAAGTCCCTGCTGTGACTATTTTAGAAGACAAATATATAAAAACAGAAGTTAACATTGACTGAGTATTATGTGTCAGGCAGAGTTTTAAGTGCCTTACTCATTTATTCATTATCTCATTTAATCCTGTCATCCACTTATGAGGCAGATGCTGTTATTATCTTCATTATAAAAGCTGAGAAAAGTGAGGCACAGATGAAGTAACTTGCTCAGTCACGTCGCAAGTGCAGCTTCAGGATTCAAACCCAGGTCCTCTGCTCCAGAGCATGTGCTGTTGATCAGTGGGGTGCTGGCCTAGTAATAAACTTAGAAGGTTTGCTAAGGTGGGTGTGGATTTAAATAATAAGATAATAAAGCCAAATATTGCCTGAAAAAGTCCCCATAATTAATCTGTTTCTGCTTACTTGTGGAAAGGAAAATTTGAAATCGTATATCTTCTTAAATTTGGGAAAAATAATGGTGTGAGATGATGTGAGATTCATAAATAATTGTTTTTTTCTTGACCATACTTAAATGAATACAACTGTTTTACATCTTTATGAATTGTTTGTAGTAGATAGAAATCACCTGAATCTAGCTAAGGAACAGTACATCTTTAGAACTGAGTTGATTTGTAGATTACCATTTAATTGCTATTTCTAGAAACATGCAGACAGAAGACTGAACTGTGCAGCAGGTTGGAACTGATTGGTAATTGGAAATTGTTCTTTTGTCCTGTTAAATAATATTTGAATGACAGTCAGCGGAAGTTGTTGAAGAGAAGAAAAGGCAGGAGAAAGGTGACTTATGGGTCTTATAATTAGAGTGTCACAAGTGATGGTCTAAAAAGTAAATGTAAATTAACAATCGACATTTATATAGCAACTGGAAGGAGTTATACTGTGTGGTTTTTGTTCTGGGGTTTGTCTTGTCAGAGAGAAATACTGGCTTTTCTTTTCTTCAAATAACAGTTCATTTCCTGTTGAAATATGGTAAAGTACAAAGAGTAAGCATCATTTAAAGTAACAGCGAGTATGCTGATAAAATGTTTTGGCTTTACTGTAAAGTGTGGCTACAGGTAGTTATGTTTTCCTTTCTCCATCTTCTTGAACTCTCTTTCTTTGTTTGAGAATCCCTTCTGAATGTTCATCAAAGTTATGGCTCTTAGTGTACATATCTTTTTTTTTTTGATGTGAAACATTTTTAAAGTCTTTTTTGAATTTATTACAGTACTGCTTCTGTTTTATGTTTTGGTTTTTTGACCATGAGTTGGCCGCGAGGCATGTGGGATCTTAGCTCCCGGACCAGGGATGGAACCTGCATTGGAAGGCAAAGTCTTTTAAAACAATGTCTTAAATTGTGGCCCAGGAGCCCCTGAGACCCTTTTGGGAGTCAAAGCTATTTTCATAACAATATTAAAACGTACTTGCGTATGAGTATGCGGTGGAGTTTTCCAAAGACTTCATGATGTACAATCAACTGAATTCAGACGCTCTTCCTTATTCCAGACACTAAAAAGATTTGTAAAAATGTAGAATAAGGCCACTCTTCTCATTAGATTTACAATGAGAATTACTGAGGTTTATCTCTACATTAGAACATTACAATGAGACCCCAGTGTGGGCCAGAAAGTCACGGTGCTCTCTCTAGTGACTGGGCGGACTGTGCCTGCCACACAGCACCTCCATGTAGGTTCTAATGACATCCTGATTGGTTGCGGCTGTGTCTGCCAGTCTAGAAAAGTGAATATTCTGTTCCTTTTTCATAATTGTGCTAGAGGGTATGTTCCAGATTATAAGGAGCTGTGGAAATATGCATTTAAAGGTGAAAGGAGGGTTTGATTTTAAGGAGGAAGACTGTCCAACCTTGCCAATCAGTGACCCCACTGATATATACCAAATTCAGAATGTTCTTTGTATCTGTTGCTCCCAACTTTGGGAGGACCAAAAGGACCTTTCAGGACAGCCTTTTAATTTTCAGTATTAATTGAGCATCTATGATGTTCCGATCCTGTTCTAGGGGCTAGGGCTGGAAATAAGTCAGTGAACAAAATGAAAGCAAAAACACCTCTACCCTCACAGAGCTTCCATCCCAGCCTTTGAGTCTTTTGCCGTAGTCACAGCTCCCTCTTCAGGGGAGTCTCAGAGTTCATAGTAGAGTAGCTGCTGTGGAGCTTGAATACTGACTGCTGTCTCTCAGTGGCTAAGTGCTGAGGATAGAGTGGGAACTGCTTGACATTTTGTGATTTTTTTTTTTTTTAAGGGTACCAAATAGTCCGGGATTTTTCAAATCTTACCTGGAACCCCAATATAGCAATAAAGGTGGGCCTATCCAGTTACCCTTGTTGTGGTTGTTTTAATCTTATTTTGTTTTCAAAGTTAGCGCCACTTTTGTCAAAAAGTTTAACTTTAAAAAAAATTCAATACCAACTGATGTTAAATTTATTCTAATTGTTTTTTATTATTTGAAGAAAAATGTTCATATATGCGTGAGATTTTCATTGCCTGGTGAGTTGCTCCCAAGACCCTATAATTTGTTTAATAGACTTTTATACAGAAAGAGATTACTTGGCTCATTAGATTGAGTCATTTAATAATGGCTGGAAGGTTAACAAATGTGGCCATCAGACTCCTGCTCAGCGGCTGGGTGTCTCTTGTATCACTCACAACTTCAGCCATTTCCAAACGCAGACGATTGGGAATACCATTAGAATATTAATGGAAAAAGAAACTGACATCCAAAATGAGAATGGCCAAAAATTGTCCCTAAAGATTATTTTAACATTTTTAATTTCCAAGAGTTCTACATCAAACTTGGCCTTCCAGCTGAAGGAATTCTCAATTGTAACAGGAGTGCCATGAAATAATTGCTTTTCAGCTGCTTCTGCTTCTTTTTCTTTTTGTTTCTTTTCTTCTTCTCTTATAGTTTTTATTTGATCTGCCATTTCACTTAATTTTTCTTGCACAGCTGTCACTAAAGTAGAGATCATCACCATACCAAGGTTTTCTTCTGCCTGTAATGCTAATAATTCTTTTTAATGTCTGAGACATCATTATCTTCTAGATTTTCCTGGGAGAATATTTCCTAGAGGGGTGCCTCATCTGGGTACTTTTCACTATATGTAAACTTGAGGATAGTCTAGACAGTTTCATCACTTTCTTCAGCCTCAGATGTCACAGTAATAGTGAAACTGGGTAGATTTTCTGATAACACATAGCAGGACCTTGTCAAGTGAAACATTACTAAAGGAGAATGTGGTCTCAGGAGAATCCATTCATATTTTGGAAGACTTTGTTAGGGAGGTTGAATTAATGTACAGTCAAGCTGTGAAAGAGTTGGGGTAGATTGCATGGCTCCTTGCCATCATGTGTCACCATGGCCTTCCCTGATGCCCATGAATTGCCCAGACATCCTGGTGGCCACGGCATTGGCCAGGTGGGCTCAGGTACAAAGATCCAGGCTAAGAGGCCTGGGGCCCAAACCCAGGCCAGGAGCAACACCTGCTCCCTCGGCAAACTTCTAAAAGAAGAAGGTAACTTCTGAATCCATGCCTTCTTCATTTACTGCCTAATCTGTGTGTAACACTCCCTTCTACCTTCTGTCCTTTGGGAATCCCTCAGACCCATCTTCCCTAGGAAGGCTTTGTTTACAGGTCCCTGAACGACCTTCCTTATTCTTTCCCAGGATTCTGTAGACTGTAATAGCCAGAAGGACAAAACTGTAAGGTCAGTTAATAAAACAAATAATATAAGCAGGTTCATATGTAGTTTATATTTATTTATAATTAAAAATAATAATGCTATTATAAAAATAGAACTATATAGAAGTAGCTCTAAAAATAAAGTGGCTTCTATCCTGTAGATAAGTATTTCTCAAACTTCTGACATTTGTATACCACTGCATGATTTTTACCACATTCCAGTAACATCTGTAGAGTTACTTAATATTTTTCTGTAAACCAGATTACTTTTTTTTTTTAACCTAAAAGCCTACTTGAATCTCACCCTAAAAAATATCTATGGAGTTATGGATTTTCTATTCTTTTATAAGACACATTATAATCATATATGACTACTACGTTTAAAAATATTTACCTCTGGAGAGTTCCATTTCTGGATAAGGCAGAGTAAGCACACTTGGCCCAGTGTCTCCACTGAATGCAGCTAAAAACCTGGTTAGAACTAATGGAACAGCAATTTGACGACTCTGAAAAGTCAATAGCAAAAAAAAAAAAAAAAAAAAAAAAAAAAAAAAAAAGGGCTTCCCTGGTGGCGCAGTGGTTGAGAGTCCGCCTGCCGATGCAGGGGACACAGGTTCGTGCCCCAGTCCGGGAAGATCCCACATGCCGTGGAACGGCTGGGCCCATGAGCCATGACCACTGAGCCTGCGCGTCCGGAGCCTGTGCTCCGCAACGGGAGAGGCCACAGCAGTGAGAGGCCCGCGTACCACAAAAAAAAAAAAAGTCAGTAGTAGCAGGTGGATTAGAGAAGACCAGGATTTGAAGTACCGCCATTAGTGTCCCCTGACCTGGACGGAGTGCAGCCCACACCTGGAAGTGGGCACCAGGCATGGACAGAGAGAGCTCCAGGAGAAACCCTCCAGTTTTGACTTGAGTGGGAGAGGAGAACACTCTTCTAACACTCCGAGAAAGAAGGGTAGAAACTTCCTCCTTTAAAAAATGTCCCTCCCTTCTTTCAGGCCCCAGCCGCCAGGCAATCTTGTGATGTTGGTGCTGGCAGTGACAAGAGCAGGGACCCACAGATGCCTAAAACTCTTAAGGGAGAGGAACATTCCTCTCCAGTTTGAGAAGCTATAGTCCTAAAAAGGATCCCTCAGTTTTTTTCTTTCTCTTTGTCTTCCTGTTGCCTAGCCCTCAAAATATGTGATAGAATGGGATAACAAAAGCCTCAGCTTTCTGGCTAGAAGACAGAAAGGGAAGCTCCAAGGAACTGAAAAGTACCTGGGAGACAGTGGAGAAGGAGGAGCTCAGGAAAGCAACCCTGTAGAAATATTTGTGAACTCCTGAGTCCACCCCTCAACAGCACTTGCATGGATCTGATCCTGAACAGCATACCAAAAACTATTAGAATCGACTATGAGATAAATCTGGGTCCAGGGCCTAGACTGGCCACTGGGTAGCGCTCATGCCAGACAGATCCTAATACCTCTGCAAAGGCTTGACTGGAACTGCTACTTAAACCATACCTCACAGAAGGGTTGGTTGGGACTTGTGATTTGAATCCAACCAGGTTGATTGCTTGCCAAAACAAATATTAACATTTTCCTTAGGATTTAAGCAAGACTCAGAATCTCGTAATATTAAAAATTTGCAGGATACAGTACAAAATTATTCAACCTACAAGAAACCAGGAAAACTCAACTAATGGGAAAAAGACAACCAATAGATGCCAACACTAAGATAATACCTCTCCCCTACACATGGATTATGCCCTTCCCTTCGATTTGATTGGCAAGCCTAGGCCACATGCCCACTGCTGGACTTGTGACCATTGCCAGGGGGTGTCATGCACAAACTGGCTGAGACCTCACAGGACTCACCCCTGGAGCTAGTGCTTCTCCTGAAGCACATGGCCCTATTGAGGAAGAGTGGCCGCTCAGGGTAAAAGCAAACAAACAAAAAGACCAACCCCTACTTTCAGACTTCATAAAAACTTATCTAACTTTGCTCTCAGATTTTAAGGGGCTTTTCTATGGTAAGGTACAAAGATGATTGAGAAGAGATAATCTATCATAGGACTCAATACAAATTTTATTAAGCCCTTTGTGTGTTTTCCCCTTTGTGTATGATTCTATTTTTATTTTTTAGGCAGATGGGTAAACATGCCTCTAGGCTAACTGTCTCTTTAGCACTGAGATAAATAACGGGTTGAAGAATACAGATGTAATGAGCTACACCTTAGCCTTTGTAGCTGAAGATGACTGACCAATAATTACCATCTAGCCAGCGGGTCCCCACCAGCTGTCCACGCTGGCCTGTGATTTGCAGCTGCAGCCTCCATGTGCTGAGTTTGGCACTGTGTGCACCTGCCATCCTCTCTTCAGAAAGAAATACTCCAGGTGCTCATCAATGCTCCCTAGGTTTATCTGCCGCTGTGATTTCTCTGAGTCCCCAGTGGTGCTGTATCATTTTAAGTCTTGCTTTAGTGTGTCTTCAAAGTGTTTCTTTTTCCTATTCTGCTTGAGTTATCTCTGTTTAGCTCATCACACAGCAGCTACTTGGGAGTGCAAAGCTGAGCATTTCAGAAAGCATGCTTGAGAGAGAGGCTACTGAAAGTGGTAGAGCTTATTAATATTACAAGTTCTTAAAGCATTAAGTGCGTCAAGTTTCGAGTTGTGCAAACGTTTTCCATCTGAAAAATGTCTGAAAGGTGGTAGTTTTAAATAGTAAACAAACCTGCAGCATTAAAATGGCAGGATCAGATTGTGAGGGACTAAACAGTTGGATTCTACTTGAAGAGGTGTGCCATATTGTGTTTTATAAGAAATATATATTTGATCATTCAGATGACCAAAATATATTTCTCATATATATTTGGTCTTTGTCCACAGTTCCTGGCTCACAGCCTCCAAAACCCATGGACTTTCCTAAGTACTGAATGATAAAGGTGTCTTTGGTTATGTTAATGAGGTGACTTTTGGAAAGCACCTAAGGATGGGAGCTGGTTGCCAATGAAGCCAACCGTGTGATTAGAGGGTGGGAACTTTTAGTTTTGACCCCTGACCTCTGGGGTTGAGAGTAGGGCTGGAGGTTGAGTCAGCCCGCAGTGGTCAATGATTTAATCAACTGTGCCTATGTAATGAAGCCTCCATAAAAACCCAAAAGGATGGGGTTCAGAGAGCTTCCACGTTGGGGAACCAGAATGCTTCCATGTGCCACTGTGCTGGGCCCCCAGCTCCATGGGAACAGAGGTCCCTTTGGTCGGGACCTCACCCTATGTATCTCTTTCTCTGGTTGTTGATTCATATTCTTTGCGATAAATTGGTAATCTAGTTAGTAAACAGGTTTTCCTAAGTTCTGTGAGCCATTCTAGCAAATTAATTGAACCCAAAGAGGGAGTCATGGGAACCTCTAATTTATAGCCAGTTGGTCAGAAGCGCAGGTAACAAACTGGGCTTGCGACTGGTGTCTGAAGCGGAGGTGGTTTTGTAGGACTGAGCCTGTGGAATCTGATTCTATCTCTGGGTAGTGTCAGAATTGAGTTGAATTCTGAGGCACCCTGATGGCGTCCAGGAATTGCCTGGTGGTGTGGGGAAGCCTCCATACGCACACATGTTGAATCTTGCCCAGGAACCTAATGTAAGGTGACTGAGAAGAGCCCAGAGTAATAATTTGCCCCCAAATACCTGTACATTACCTTTATAATATTGGACCAATGGGTAGAAGAGTTTGTGTGGGTCAGGTGGAAGGATCTCAGCAGAGAGCATAATCCTCGTCATAATCCTAACTTTGTTGGCAGTGTCAGTGTGTGATGTGGAGCAAGTCACAGAATCACTTTACATAATGACTATCATTTCTTTTTTTTTTTTTTGCGGTATGCGGGCCTCTCGCTGTTGTGGCGTCTCCCGTTGCGGAGCACAGGCTCCGGACGCGCAGGCTCAGCGGCCATGGCTCACGGGCCCAGCCGCTCCGCGGCATGTGGGA
>NC_041231.1:75819207-75828489 GCF_002837175.3 Physeter macrocephalus | reverse complement strand
GGGCACGAACCCGTGTCCCCTGCATCGGCAGGTGGACTCTCAACCACTGCGCCACCAGGGAAGCCCTGACTATCATTTCTTGAGCTCTGACTTGTGCCGGGCATTGCTCTAAGCATTTTACATATGTTAATTCATTTAATTTTCACAACAACCCTATGAGGTAAAAACTATTATTGTCCCCATATTGCAGATAAGGAAACTGAGGCCCAGAGAGATTGTTTTCCCAAGACCATATATAACTAATAAGGACAGAGCTAGAAGTCCAAACCCAGCAGCTTGGCTTGAACTTTTAATCACACTATGCTATACTGCCTCTCAGTTTATTTGTAAATGTCACATTAAAAATATGTACCATAACTATTTTACAGAGTTATAGGAAGCAGAAAATAAAATAATAAAAGTACTTTTAATAAGGAAATAATGCTATGCAAAAGAAAACTATAGCCAAGAGCCAACACCAGTGTTGGCAATTACCATAGAAACCCTTCTCTAGAGGACTGTGACATTTATTTTTATTTTTTAAAATATTTATTTATTTATTTGGTTGAGCCAGGTCTTAGTTGCAGCAGGCGGGCTCCTTATTTGCGGCTCGTGGGCTCCTTAGTTGCGGCACATGGGCTCCTTAGTTGCGGCATGCAAACTCTTAGTTGCAGCATGCATGTGGGATCTGGTTCCCTGACCAGGGATCAAACCCGGGTCCCCTGCATTGGGAGCGCGGAGTCTTATCCACTGTGCCACCAGGGAAGTCCTGAGGACTGTGACCTTTAGAATCATAGATTCATAAGGTTAAAAGACACTCCAAAGCTTTGGTCCAAGAGGACTTTATCTAAAACAGTGGTTCCCAGATTTTTTTTTTTTAATTTCATGGATCTATAAAATACAGACTTGCATGCACACATGTATGCCAACCCAAACTACCATCTGTTATCATCGCCGTAAGAGAAAGGGCACTTAACACCAAGAACATGGAGAGATACAATATCTTAACAAAGAACAGTGTTTCCCAAGAACAAAACAGATAGGAATCTTACCCTGGCCAGTGGAATTATGGGTCTGAAGAGTAGTTGGGGAATGCCTTCATCTGGACTGGTGGGTTTAGATCCTGTTTGGGTTCGGAGAAATTACCTTGGGATAGAATGAACTCCCAAGTGATTGCATCAGTCATATCAGTTGGAAGCACATTCAGGAAAATACTAGTTGAACTGTAGTTTACCTTGCTTTTTAGTAAAGCTTTTAGTGTGTTTGCTTTGGCAGCCTAATAAGAGGCCATTACCTACTCAGGTTCTCTGTGTTTATTTCTCATCTTCCATGTGAGATTGAAAATGCTGAGATCACAGGTCTCATTTGTGCTAAACAAATGTTTTAATGCTTTTTCTTTAAAGAAAAAAACAGGAAAAAAATGTAAAATTAACATCTTAACCAGTTTTGGTAAAAATGTGGTAAAAAAAATACCATTTTAACCATTTTTAAGTGTACAATTCAGTAGTGTTGAGTATATTGACATTGTTGTGAAACAGATCTCCAGAACTTTTTCATCTTGTAAATCTAAAACTCTATACCCTTTTTCTCTCCCCAGTTCCTGGTAACCACCATTATACTTTCTGTTTCTAGGAATTTGACTGTTTTAGATACCTCATGTAAATGGAATCATACAGTGTTTGTCTTTTTTTGTGACTGGCATATTTCATTTAGCATAATGTCCTTAAGGTTCATCCATGTTATAGCATGCATCAGAATTCCTTCCTTTTTAAGGCTGAATAATATTCTGGTGTGTGTGTGTGTGTGTGTGTGTGTGTGTGTGTGTGTGTGTGTGTGTGTGTGTGTGTTTATATACCAGTTTGTTGATTCATCCATTGATGGGCATTTCTCTGATGATTTGTGATGTTGAGCATCTTTTCAATGCATGTTGGCCATTTAATATATCATCTTTGGAGAAATGTCTGTTCAGGTCCTTTGCCCATTTTTTAATTGGGTTATTTGATTTTTTTGTTGTTGGGTTGTAGAAGTTCTTTATATATTCTGAATATTAACCCCTTATGAGATACATTTGAAAATATTTTTTCCCACTCTGTAGGTTGCCCTTCACTCTGTTGATTGTGTCCTTTGATGCACAAAAATTTTTAAGTTTGATGTAGTCTACCTCTCTATTTTTGCCTTTGCTGCCTGTGTTTTTGGTATAATATCCAAGAAATCATTGCAAAGTCCAATGTCATGAAGATTTGTTTTCTTCTAGGAATTACATAGTTTTAGGTCTTATGGTCAGGTCTTTAATTCGTTTTGGGTTAATTTTTGTATATGGTGTAAGTTAAGGGTCCAGCTTCATTCCTTTACATGTGGATATCAGTTTTCCCAACACCATTTGTTGAAGAGACAGTTCTTTCTTCACTGAGTGGTCTTGGCACCCTTGCTAAAGTTCATTTGACCATATACATAAGAGTTTATTTCAGGACTGTCTGTTCTATTCCATTTGTCTATTTGTCTTTATGCCAGTACCATACTGTTTTGTACTATAGCTTTGTGGTAGGTTTTGAAATCAGAAAGTATGAGTGTGTTCTAACAGCTGTGTTTTTTTTCAAAATTGTTTTGGCTCTTTGGAGTCCCTTGAGATTCCATATGAATTTTAGGATGTATTTTCCTATTTCTGCAAAAAATGCCATTGGAATTTTGATAGGGATTTCACTGAACCTGTAGATCATTTTGGGTAGTATGGACATCTTAACAATGTTAAGTTTTCCAATCCATGAACATGAGATGTCTTTTCATGTATTTGTGTTTTCTGTAATTTCTTTCAGCAGTGTTTTGTAGTTGTCAGTATACAAGTCTTTTACCTCCTTGGTAAGGTTTATTCCCAAGTATTTATTCTTTTTTATTCCATTGTAAATGGAATTGTTTTCTTAATTTCCTTTTCAGATTTCATTGTTAGTGTATAGGAACACACTGACTTTTTGTATGTTGCTTTTGTGTACTACAACTTTGCTGAATTTATTAGTTCTAACTGTGTGTGTGTGTGTGTGTGTGTGTTTGTAACCTTTAGAGTTTTCTACATATAAGATCATGTCATCTATGAACAGAGGTCATTTTACTTCTTCTTTTCTGGTTTAGATGCCTTTTGATTTTTTTCTTGCCTACTTGCTCTGGCTAGGACTTTTAATACTATGTTAAACGGAAGTGGTGAGAGCAGGCATCCTTGCCTTGTTCCTGATCTTAGAAGAAAAGCTTTCAGTTTTCATCATTGAGTATGATGTTAGCCATGGGCTTTTCATAAATGGGTTTGGGGGTCCCCAGAACTCTGCAGTCACTCAGACCTCAGGATTTTGGTGTTTTTAACAGATGGATTATTGCGTCCACTACATTTTTCTTCTTTTGAACTTCAGTCTCAGAAGATAAAGCCTTATCTGCAGTTTTAGAGACATTCTATATCATTGACATGTACGAACACAAAGTGAGGATTCCTTATTTCTTAAACCTGTTCAGTGACATCAGCACCTTAATGGGTCCTGCCCCACTTTCCACTAAAGTCTAGGTCATATCTGGAACAATTCTATGAGATATTTTCTTTACTGGCAGACTCATAAGCTGGCCTCTTAGGATAAGTAGTGCATTAAGTGGTCCCTTAGAAGTCTGTTGATTGGTCTCTTGGAATATGTAATGTTTATTATTTTGCTTCTGCCAATATTAGATATGATTTTTTTTACTGATAGTTCCTTCAAAGCAGTTTAGTTCTTATTAATTCTTGTAAGTTCTTGTGTGAGTGATAGGTATAGTGATAATGTATATGTTTTGATAAATTGGCTGTAGTGGAGTTGGGTGATTTGATGGGGACTTTACCGTTGGCTATAGGCTGTTAGTGACCAGTAACTTAAAAATAACAAACTGAAATTTACTGAGATGTCAGACTCAGAAGCGCATGTTCAGAAATGAAAGGTTTAACTTTAGAATAATTACTTTTCTAGTTATTCATATGTATTTAAAGCTACACATAATGAATCACGTATTTACCTTGTTTCATTATACTTCACTGATATTATAACTTGATAGGTATGGACAACGTTCAGCACAGTTACCACAGGCAACATGGGAAGGATGCAGGAAAAAAAAATGATGAAGTCATTGAGGCTTATTTTTTTGTTCTCATACCGTTTTTTAGGGACCTCCCTCCTTGCTGTCCAATACTCCTTAAGGCTCAAGTCTCCCTTCTACAGGGTCTCAGTCAGTGATTCATACTTTTCTTTCCCTCTTTAGTTTCTTCCTCACTGCATTTAGCTATGTAGTATCCTGCCCCTTAGCACCCAGCTTTCTGCTTCCTGCTATGGTAAATTAATCTACACTTAATTATTAGCAGTTGATTGGCTTTATGTGTTTCCCTTATAAGATTCTCTGTTTGCCTTTAATGAGAGTGTCAGTGCCTTAATCCAAGTGGTGGGACTCACTGGCAGGCCAGGAGGCTGATATCTTTAAAACAGGAGAAGTGGCTGGGACTTGTGGGATTTAAACTACATGAAGTTCGCTGCCTGGGTGTGCACTGGCCTTCTATTCTCTTGTGCCAGCTCACTATAGTTGAGTTCCCAGAAGTACTTCTGCTTTATTCTTAACGAGAGATGAGGGTTCATGCACAGTTCACGTCTTTGAAATGCCTTCTATGCCTTATTTGAAAGAAGGCCCCTTTTATATTTTTGCCACGCAGCACATTCTGTTGGACCTGTAAGTATTCAATGGGCATACCCCTGTTGGAGAGTGTGAGCTGAGCCTGATTCTCCTTCTTTAATTCAACAGCATTTTATGGTGCTCTAGGTTTGTTTTTAACATCTTAATTGGACTTTTACTAGCCTTGCTCTGTGTTGTTATTAAACACAATTTTTAAAGACCTAAGAAAAATAGATAATAAATAATAAAACCTTTTAATTTGTTTTGGAAAGATAGTGATTTTTCTCATTTTTAATATAAAAGTATCCTCTAATTTCTTGTTTAAGAATATTTTAGTATGAAGACCTTATTAGATGAAACTGTCTGGGTAAAGTCAAGACCAGATAGTTACTGTAAGCTGCTCAATTAGCCAGCCTGACTCTAAGCCCTGTGGAAGCAAAAATAACTTTTTGGGGATGAGTGACAACGTGGCCAAGTCAGCCAGTACTTTGTTTAGAGTCAGTCACTTTCAGAACGCAGTTACGTGGCCATCTCATTTGAGTCTCCCTCAGAACAATTCTTTGAAGTAGGTATTATTGCTGCCCGGTTTTATAGACTTGAGAAACTGAGGCTTATAGTACACTTTTATACTTGGAATGGTATGTGGTGGCGGGGGGGGTCCTCCATCATTCAGCTGATTGCCTTCACCATTCCAAAACACACCCACACTCTCACACCCACGCTCCTTCAGAGAGGTTGGTTGGGTGTTGAGAGAGAGATTTTGCTGCCCGGTACACTGGAATAATGTTAGGAGCTGTCCATGAAGGAAATGAAGATCTCTTGAGAGTTGGAAGGGTCTGCTTACAGGATTCCCTTCTACTGACAATTTTCGGTAGTGGCCTCTGGGGAAGCAGAGTAGAAATTACCTTGGTACCTTGGCTGATATGAAATTTCAAATGATTGACACGACCGACTGAGGCTGTGCTATATAAGCCCCTCTGCAATAAGCCGAAGAGGTCTGCACTTTGCTGGTCATAAGCTTGTGGAAAAAGAAGTGGGGGGTTCTTTTTGCAGTGATTAGTGCTACTAGAATATAATTCCTTGGGTTCTCCATATGCCATAAATATCATCAGACTGCCTGTCCCTATATCCTATTTTCTAATAAAAGCATAGTAAATCATATATGCCCTGCACTTATCTTCAGCCATTTTGCTGATGCCTGAATTTTTAAGATTATTGAAACAGTTTCCTCAGTGCTGTATCCTTTTTAAAAATAGATAATACATGATTTTTTTTTCCCCAAAAGGTACAAATATTGATGACTCTCTCTTTTTCATCTCCACCCCCCGTTTGCCACTACAGGGCATGTGGTGTTACCAGTTTCTTGTTTATCTTCTTAATTGCATATGAGAGAGAGATTGTGCATGTGTAGTTTTTTTAGTCTTGATGCATATTATATACACTATTCTACCCCTTTTCTTTTTCACATACTGTATTTTGAATTGTTGTACACATAGGCTTGCCTCTTTAGAAAACAAAACAAAGAACTACTGGTGGTTTCAGTTATATGGCCAATTTATAATTTATTTAACCTGTTCTCAATTAAAGTGCCTGAGTGTTTTCTTTGTAGCTTCAAGTTTTCTCCTTTTGTATGTATGTAACAAATACCGCTTTGTATTTGGCCCCTTCTCTTTGGACATCTGTCTTCTTTGCTCTTGAAATAAAGTGCTGAAAACTTGTGTCTCGGGACTTCCCTGGTGGCGCAGTGGTTAAGGATCCACCTGCCAATGCAGGGGACATGGGTTCAAGCCCTGGTCCGGGAAAATCCCACATACCGCAGAGCAACTAAGCCTGTGCTGAACCTGCGCTCTAGAGCCTGCGAGCCACAACTACTGAGCCCGTGTGCCACAACTACTGAAGCCCGCGCGCCTAGAGCCCGAGCTCCGCAACAAGAGAAGCCACTGCAATGAGAAGCCCGCGCCCCGCAACAAAGAGTAGCCCCCACTCGCCGCAACTAGGGAAAGCCCAGGCGCAGCATCAAAGACCCAACACAGCCAAAAATAAATACATACGTACATACATTTTTTAAAAAGTAGTGTCTCCATTTATGCAAAATATGATGGACCTCCGTCCTGACAGATGTGCTTTGGTATATTATTGGGGAAGGCACAGGATTAAATATACTACTATCCTTTTAAGAAACAGGACATCAGGAAGAGGACATCAGGAAGATGGGGTTTCCTTTCCTTAGAGCAGCCACTGAAATCACCAACTAATCCTGACGATCCATTTGTAAATTCTAGTCAGATTTATTTTCTATTCACAGAAATTGTTCCTTCTTTTCCTCTGCAGGCAGTTCCTAACATATATATGTGTCTTCCATACAGATGGCCATGTGTGGAAAGCCCTCTTTAGCCATGTGGGGAAAGTGGGAGGAGGGAGATTCCCAATTTCACTGACTGGGCTGCAGCTGGGAAAGCAGTTCTTGGCATTTTAAGTTGAAACTTTGCATTAATTTTCTCAGAATAATGCATTTGATAGTTAGCTTCCATAGTGGTAGCACTAGTATTCTGGTATGACACCAAGGATACATGATGGGCTCAATAATCTTTTTAACTGGACCAAGTGCTATTTGTAGCATTGCTTCTATGAGAAAATATATTCCAAAGTCTCAGCTGAAAACAACCTGTTGGTTGATGTTTGTGAATATTGTATTGGATCTTTGTGGCCAAATTTCGCTTCCCCAGACATCACATGGACTGGGAGTAACCTTTATCTGACCGGAGTCAGAGAAACAGAAATTTTTTTTTAATATAATTTTTGTGCTACTGTTTTTTGCTGTGACTACAGTGAAATTCAGAAAGGCATAGGATGAGCTCCTTGCCACCTGGATAATCAGAGTTAGTGAGGAAGAAGCAGAATTGCAAAAAAAAAAATTAAAGAGATTTGCCTTCCCAATAAAGGAGGAAGTTTCAGAAAGAGAGAAAACATTACACTAAGCAAGAACATTTCAACAGATCAACTAAAGTGGCTTTGTGCCCCCCAAAGAGAAACATCCTCAGGAAATTTTTGTGGGCAAAATTCTGGTGACGTTTTTGAAAGAAAGTTTGGGGGGCTGCAAAGAAGTTGCTACCTGAGTCTAAAGGGTATACTTGAGGCCCAGACCAAAGGACTATGCAAGCCATCTCTGTGACTAACACCGCCAAGAGAAACTGCACTGCTTTGGTTGGGTGTGTCTTGAGGGGTGGGGAGGGTGCATCTCAAGGTAAGACTAGATAGGATGGTAAAATGACAGAGATGAAAGGTGTCTCATAATTTGTCTAATTTGTGAATGGTTCATATCTCAAGGTTTTCTTTTGCTATCAGAGAGTATATTATTTGTTTTTTGTCTTAAAAAAATTTTTTTTGGAACTTTTCAAGCATACACAAAAATAAAGGGAATAGTATAATGAACTCCATGTGCCCATCAATCAGCTTCAACAATTATGAACGTTTTGACAATCTTGTTTCATCTATCTTCCTGCCACTAGAGTATTTTAAAGCGAATTCCATGCATCGTAATATTTCACCTATAAATACTTCAGAGGTGTCTCTAACATATGAAGACTGAAAAAATACAGCCACGGTACTATTGTCACATCAAACTAGTAATTATTAATATTAGCTAATACCTAGTCTGTGTTTATTTTTATTTTTTTGGCTGCGTTGTGTCTTTGTTGCTGTGCGTGGACTTTCTCTAGTTGCAGCGAGCAGGGGCTACTCTGTGGTGGTGCGTGGGCTTCTCATTGCAGTGGCTTCTCGTTGCAGAGCACGGGCTCTAGGCGTGCGGGCTTCAGTAGTTGCAGCACGTGGGCTCAGTATTTGTGGTACTCGGGCTTACTTGCTCCATGGCATGTGGGATCTTCCCGGACCAGGGATCGAACCTGTGTTCCCTGCATTGGCAGGCAGATTCTTAACCACTGCGCCACCAGGGAAGTCCTAGTCTGTGTTTAAATTTCTCCAGTTTTGGACTGGGGGTTTAAGGGAGGGAGGCTGGGGGAAAGGATTACAAAGGGGCATGAAACTTTTGGGGGTGATCGATGTGTTCATTATTTTGGTTGTGGTGATTTCACAAGTATATGCAAAATGTATCAAGTTGTACACTTTAAATATGTGCAGTTCACTGTATGTCAATTCTACCTCAACGAAACTGTTAAAAAATACAGTGGTATAGCTAGAGGCAAACAGTATTTTAAAACATTTCTCCCAGTTTTCCCAAAAATGTATTTTTATATTTGGTTTGTTCAAATAGGATCTAAATAAGAACCACACATTGCATTCGGCTGATATGTTTTTAGGTTTCTTATGATCTGTAGCAAATCTATCCCCCTCTTTTTTCTTCATGTCATTTATTTCTTAAAGACTCCAGATCACTGATCCTGTAGCATTTGCCACACTCTGATTTGGTCCGTTGGCTAATTGCAGCCTTGTGGCAGCACGTTCCCGTCTCCCACATTTCTTATAACTTGGTTAGATCCAAAGGCTTCATTGGACTCAGGTTCAGTTTTTGTTTTTTTAATTTATTTATTATTTATTTTTGGCTGCGTTGGGTCTTTGCTGCTGCACGCGGGCTTTCTCTAGTTGTGGCGAGCAGGGGCTGCTCTTTGTTGCGGTGCACGG
>NC_041231.1:75775911-75818707 GCF_002837175.3 Physeter macrocephalus | reverse complement strand
CCAGATACCAGCTTGGGCGAGTTACCAGGAATTGGGTCACCTTGTGTGAAAGGGGGCTCACCATGCTTGTCCCTCAGGGTTTCAAAGAGTAAACGAAACACTCAGCAGTGCCTGGCATGCAGGGGGCCACTCACATACCCTCCCACCTGCCCATCCCCCCGCCTGCCCTCCCTCCTCTCCCTTCCTTCCTTTCCTCCTTCCTTCCTGTGCTGTTTGGTGTAACAGCTACGATGCACCTCCCAATACGTCAAGCACTGGGTGGACCAAAATGAGAAAGACCTGGTCACTCCCCCAGGAGTTCTCTGTCGGGGTTGGGGTGGGTGACAGTCACATACACTGAAGGGCAAGAGTTACAGCAGGGGCATCTAAGAACTGTGGAAGCACAGAAGGTGGGCACTTATCCCAGGGGGGTGTGTGGGTGTGTGTGTGTGTTTGTGTGTGTCTAGGAGGCTTCTTGGAGAAGGCAATGCCTACATTGGGTATTAAATCATCAATCAGTCAGCAAAGAAGGGGAAAAGGGCCTTTGGAGAACAGCAGCAAAAGCCAAGACCCCAGTGTGAACAGCTATAGCGTGAACGAGGGGAGACCAGAATGATAACTGCGGCACGGTGGGCCCTGTGGTCACTTCCCAGGCTTTCTCCTGAGGTCACCAGGGCACACAGAGGTGACACCGTCAGTCCTGCAGTGGAAGGAGCCAGGATTGCCGCTGTCTTGGCCCCCAGGGTTGAAGAGGGAGGAAGGCAAGGAAGAGGAGTTAGGAGACTGGTCCTCACCTGGGCCCTCCTACCCCTCTGTCGCCTGCCACTCTCTGGGCAGTCTCTCCTAAGTCACCTACAGGGCTGGTGACCTTGAATCTGGTGGGAACAGGAAATTACAGAGAGCACAGACAAAGTCTCGAGGAGGCCCCTCCTGCAGGAAACCTGCCATTCTGGGATGAGCATCAGACCTTGGAAGGAAACCAGGGGGGAAAGTAAATCCAGTCCAGTCATCTTGACCTGGAAACACTGAGGGACAGACCTCCTGGAGCCGGGAGGGCTGCGGAGGGGACCCAGGAGACACTGGGGGAGCAGCGCTGAGGGCAGAAGAGGAAACTGTGCTGAGGGCCCGGAGACGTGGCAGCAGGCAGAGAAGGAACAAGAAGTGGCAGGAGGACCTGGTCTGCGGGTGACACGCTGCCCAGGGGCCCCGACGCCAAGATGCTGGAGAAGAAACAGCTCTCCCTGCAAGCACATGGAGCCGAAAAACCAGACAAGAGGCGGGGCCCATGTGCTCAACCATCAAAAGGCGGAAAGAGCCCAGTTTTCCTTCTCGTGACCAGGAGACCCCTGCTCAGCCACAGAGGGGAGAACATCTCTGAGAAGAAACTCCAGGAGGATGGGAGGCCAGCAAAGGACAAGGGCCACTGTGTGGACAAGAAACTCAAGTTGTGTGTGGAGGCATCTGCCCTGGGTGGGGGTGGGGCTGGAGTCCCTGGCTGGGGCCCCACCAGAGCCACCTTTTTCTAATGTGCACAGGGGGTAATTCCCTGGCAGTCCAGTGGTTAGGACTCCGCGCTTCCACTGCAGGGGGCACGGGTTCGATCCCTGATTGGGGAACTAAGATCCTGCAAGCAGCATGGTGCAGCCAACAATAAATAAACTTAAAAAAAAAAATAATGTGCACAGCAGGCCAACCATGCTGGTGGCGTCTCTGAGCAGGAGCCCCAGCCCTGCACTTCTCTCAAGAGTCCCCATCTCCAAGGCGGAAACACAGAAAGGCAAGAGCCCCTGTGCCTCGATGTATTCTCATGCCTAACGTGGGATAAGGTTCAGGTCAGTGCCCCGAGTTCTGGAAAGACGGCTCCAGGAGAGGGTGGGAAAGTCACGTTTAAATCCATAAGCCCGAGAGCGAAGCAGAGAGACTCAAACTTCAGCCGGACCCTGTGTGCTCCCCCTCTGCCTGCTGTCCCTGGATGGAGAAGGAGTTCGGGGGACCTCTTCCAGGTGGGAAGGGTTCATTCCAAGCCTGGAAAGTGTCCACAGGGCCCTTGTCCCCAAGCTCCGGTGCCTGGTGCCTCCAGCTGAGCCCTCTCCATTGTCTTCGTGGACAGTGGACCCAGCCTTCCCCTTTGGAGCTCCGACCATCCCTGCAGAGAGAGGGCCAGGATCTGATCTACTCAAAGAGTAGTGACCAAAGCCCCACGTTCCAATCTCTCCTTGGCCTGGTGTTCAAGGCCTCGGTCTGTATCTTCAGCCTACTCAATGGACAAGGATCCTACGTTCCAGGCTGGCCGACCTCTCCATGGCCCCAGGCCACCACAGGGCCTTCTGCCCAATCCATCCAAGCTTATATTGTTCCCCTTGATCAGAATGTCCTACCTCTCCCCTCTCCCCAAAGCCAGCTCATCCTTCATGACCCAGCTGGAGTTTCACCTCTTCCTCCAAAAAGCCTTCCCTGACCCTCGAGCCAATAGTCTCTCCTTGGGGTGGCCACTTACTGAGAACTCAGCGTCTAGGGTTCCCTGCTGTAAACCGTGACTAGGGAGTGAAGTGCGGTCCTCAATCAGACTGCAGCCCCAGTCTGTCTCTGCACCCCCAGTAGTCACTTAGCAAATGTCTGTTGCTGAGGATTGAGTTCTGGAGCCTGGAGCCCCAGGTCAGGAAGAGAGAGAATGAGAAGGTGAGAATTAGATTGGGCACCCGGCACCAAGAAGGCAAGAACGTGGACTCGTTTGATGCACACTTGTGACACACAGGTCACAGGCTCAGGTCACCAGGCTGAGGACTTGTGAGGGCCTGAGATGGCCAGTTAGGCTGGGTCCAGTTGGTTTTATTTTAGGTCTGAAGGCTCCAATTCCCCAGGAAATTCAATTTAGAACCAAGAGCAGGAATGTGACGCCACAGTGCTGGACAGAAATCTGTGGGTTAGGGAGCCAGGCTCCTGGGGCTCTCGGGGCTGGATGGGGAAGAGGGCACTGGGGGAGCCAAGGGTGTGCGGGCTTGGCCACCTTCCCCGAGCAGAGCTGCCCTGGGTCCCCTTGCACCCCTGTCTGCATCTTGGGTGGCTGAGGGAGGGGCTGACTTGCTCCCTGGCTATCTTGCCAGTAGGGCCATGGCCTTGCTGTTCTGTCAGAGCTCAGCAGGGAGCGTGGGGGATTCTGGTCTCCGATTTAGGCGTCTGTGGGGTTTTGGCTGGGTCTCCTGCGGTTTGGGCTTCCTGGGCAGCAGGCTCATTCTCCCAAGGCAGCAGAGCCAGGCCTTCTCGTGTTATGAAAGCCACATTGTCTGGCCCAGCCCAGGCTGGGGAGGGGGCTCGCTGGGGCACTGGGGGGCCTCAAGTTACAGCCCAGGGCTTAACCCTCCCAGTGGCCCACCCTGGCCCTTGCCCCTGCCCCGAGCACATTCAGCCCCTCCTTTCCCTACTGGGGCTCAAAATGGGTCACACAGGGGCGAGGATCTTGGAAGGAAGGAGTGGAGGCGAGAGCAGAGAAAATGGATAAGCAGGGGAAGAATGGGAGAGTTGGAGCGAAGCAGGAGGCCGAGAAAGAGAGGAGGGGCGAGGGACAGAGAAAGAGCCTTCCCGGGTCTCTGTTCCTAGCTCTCTCTCCAGGCTGCAGGAGCCCAGTTCTTGGGGGAGTTTATTCCCCAGAAGTCCCTACTCCAGGGTCTCCACAGAGGGGGGAATTTGAGGGCTGGTGGGACACACAGCAGGCACACTAGTCTCACGTACATGCCGGCCCCTGGCCAAAGTCTCCCACTTGTCCTCACTCCAGGAGACCCCCCAGCCCCGCCCCGCACCTCCACAGCCCTGGGTCTCCAAAGGGCCAGCATCCACACCAGGTAGACCTGGGCCTCTCCAAATGGGCAGACCAGCTCCCATGGGTGGATATGGAGACTGAGGCCAGAGAGGGGAAGGAACTTGTCCAAGGCCATGCAGGGAGTTAGTGTCAGAGGTCCAGGACCAGACCTCCGTTATTCAGAGACTCAAAGAGGGGAGAAAGGGCGAATGGGGCTGGGTGAGAGAAAGGCAGAAGATTAGACTAACCTAGAGCTGGGATTAAAAGCATGAAATCTGGGCCTGTACTCCTGCATGCCACCCCTCCAGCGCCCCCCAACAAATCCCAGATGTTCCTGACTTCTCCCTGTCCCTGTGGTCCATTGCAAGCCTCAGCTCACATGTGTATGGTGAGGGGATGGACTGAGAGCCACAGCCCCAGGACTCCCCTCCGCCCCCTCCTCAGACCCCCTCAGGGAGTCACAAACCCTCCCGGGTTGGGAGGCTCCTGAAGGAATCCCCGGGAGGTTACAGACCCTGTGAGTTGAGGGAAGGGGCGTTTCACTCGGGTGGTGAGCACTTGATTGGGGTGAGTGCATGAGAGAGAGGGAGAGAGAAAAGAGAGAGGCGGAGAAGGAGATAAAGCGCGCGCGCGTGTGTGCGTGTGCGCGCGCGCGCGTCCCTGCAGGGTAGGGGTGGCGGGGACTGGCCGGGCCCGGGTGGGGAGGAAGACGAGCGAGACGAAATGGCAAGCAGGGGAGGGGCCGGGTCCTGTCGGACAAAAGTTTTCTGGAAGCACTAGGCTCTGGCTGGGTTGGGGGAAGGGAAGGAGAGAAAGACTCAGACACCCCCAACCCGCCTGAGGCCCCCATAAATATTTACACACCGGGCAGAAAAGGCTGGGACACAAATCCCAGACGGACAGACAGACACTGCGGTGTGTGTGTGTCTGGTGTTGGGAGTGGGGAGAGTTGGAGCCAACTTGGCGCGGCCACCGCCTCCGTTCGGGCCCTACCCCCATCGCCTCAGCCCTCCACTCTCCTTGGACCCGGTCCCCGCTACCCAGATTCCTCGCCTCCACCTCCACTCAAGCTTCCCCGAACCCTCTCCCCGCTTCTCGGGGAGGAGGGGGGAGAATGACCACCGCCCCCGAACCCCTACGTTTCACTCGGGTGGTGAGCACTTGATTGGGGTGAGTGCATGAGAGAGAGGGAGAGAGAGAAAGAGAGAGGCGGAGAAGGAGATAAAGCGCGCGTGTGTGTGTGTGTGTGTGTGTGTGTGTGCGCGCGCGCGCGCGTGTGTGTGAGAGAGAGGGAGAGAGAAAAGAGAGAGGCGGAGAAGGAGATAAAGCGCGCGCGCGTGTGTGCGTGTGCGCGCGCGCGCGTCCCTGCAGGGTAGGGGTGGCGGGGACTGGCCGGGCCCGGGTGGGGAGGAAGACGAGCGAGACGAAATGGCAAGCAGGGGAGGGGCCGGGTCCTGTCGGACAAAAGTTTTCTGGAAGCACTAGGCTCTGGCTGGGTTGGGGGAAGGGAAGGAGAGAAAGACTCAGACACCCCCAACCCGCCTGAGGCCCCCATAAATATTTACACACCGGGCAGAAAAGGCTGGGACACAAATCCCAGACGGACAGACAGACACTGCGGTGTGTGTGTGTCTGGTGTTGGGAGTGGGGAGAGTTGGAGCCAACTTGGCGCGGCCACCGCCTCCGTTCGGGCCCTACCCCCATCGCCTCAGCCCTCCACTCTCCTTGGACCCGGTCCCCGCTACCCAGATTCCTCGCCTCCACCTCCACTCAAGCTTCCCCGAACCCTCTCCCCGCTTCTCGGGGAGGAGGGGGGAGAATGACCACCGCCCCCGAACCCCTACCCGGCTCTCGTCCAGTCTAGCTCTCCATCCCCGGTCCTACCTGGGCCGGGGGCTGCACTGGGGGCTCCATGGGGCGCGTCGCAGTGAGGGGGGCGCTGGCCACTCACCTGGGACATCGGCCCGGGACCTGCGGGAAACAGGGCTCAGCGGGCGGGGCGGAAGGTCCCCGCGCGCGCGAAAGGGGAAAAGGGGGCCGGGCAGAGGGCGATCCAGCGGCAGCCGTGCGCCCATCCCTTCCCAGCCCGGCCCCAGACCGACTTACTCGTGCGAGCTGCGCGCCGTGGGGATCACTGCGCGGGGCCTGCCATGCGCGACGGCCGCGAGCGCCCCAGCCCAGGGGCAACTCGGCTCCACTGCGCTCGCCCCGCGCCCCTCCCCTCTCACTCGCTCCTTTCTCCCATTTCGGCGCCAGCGCGCGCCGCTGGCCCCCTTCCTTCTGCCTCCTTTCCCTGTAGCCCCCTCGCTCCTCCCCTGCTTGCCTCTCCTCTTTCCTCCCCTCCTCCCCGGCCCACCCTCTCCCCGCCCCCTCCTCGCCTTCCCAGGCGCCCCCCCACCACGTCCCTTCCCCCGCGCCGGGCTCGGCGCTGCCTGGGCGGGACACGTCTGTCCGCGGGGCGCCGCGGCTGGAGCCCCCACAGGAAGCCGGCTCCGCGCGTTTCCTCCGCGCTCTCGGAGCTGGGCCCAGTCTCCCCAGATCCCCGCCCCCCTCCCAGGCCCAGCGCCCCGGGGGGCGTGCAAAAGGGGCCGCGCGTGTTCCCCTTCGCCTGTCCTAAACTCTGCGAAAGTTTTCGAAAAAGCAAGAGAACGAGAGACAGAGAGAAACCATGGTGACCACAACTACCTCGAGCCAATTGTCTGAATATTTGT
The DNA here is from genome assembly GCF_002837175.3 of Physeter macrocephalus. Lineage (NCBI taxonomy): Eukaryota > Metazoa > Chordata > Mammalia > Artiodactyla > Physeteridae > Physeter > Physeter macrocephalus. The sequence continues at coordinate 75,812,221 of NC_041231.1, read as the reverse complement.
GGCCCCCAAATCTCGTTGTCCCAAAGGTGGGAGTGATCAAGTTTCTCAGGCACCCTTTGCCCACCCCTTTGGTCTCTGCCCCGGGGTCCTAAGCCTTGGCACAGACCAGAAATTGTCCCTCCGGGAAATCCGGTTAGTGACCACCTAGCATCCTGTGTCCTAGAGCAGCCCTAATTCCCCCACCTCCACCAGCCGTGCGTGGGAATTTGGTCAGAAACCCAACTTTGGAGGCAAAGAGAGGTTCTCGAGTTCAGCCTTTCTTTTGGCTCCAGACTGGAATCCGAGGCCTTCCAAATTGCGGGCGCTCGGGAAAGGGGAGACAGGGAGCCCCTCCCGGCGGGGGCAGCCCGGCGACACATCTGGAATTGTGAGCTGGGTCCCTCCTCAGGGCCGGGGGTAGGAAGGAGCCGTGGCCAGAGAGTCGGGGTGGGGGGAGTTCAGGGACCCTCAGTGTCGCCCAGGGAGCAGATCCCCGAGGATGGGGGAGGGCATGGAGCCTGCGGCCCGCTGGGTGGGGGTGGGCGGGCCCGTGGGATGATCAGGTGGGGCCGCCCGCTGCGGTGACAGCGTCTCGGCCACACTAGACCAAGGACTCCTCGGAGCCGAGTATGGGCTCCCCACCACGAGGGCCCGTGAGCAATTAGGGAGGCGACGGCGGCGCCAGGCCTGTTCTCCCTGTTCCGCCTTCCAGCCCGGGCTTGAAGCCGGGGCTGGGGCGCGGGGGCCGAGCTAGGGACTCGGGGCCTCTCCTTGGTGTCCGCCAGTCCCCGCAGTCGCTACTTACGACGCTCGAAGGTCCTCGCGGCGCCGTCAAGGCCAGGACCGCTGTGGTCCCCACGGCTTTCGCCACCCGAGGCCGCGTCCCCGCGATGAGGCCAGGTGGCTTCGGCCGGAAGTGGGGGGCCCCCGGCCCGGGAGGAAGGGGTCCCGCTCCCGCGGCCGCGCTGCCTGGTGCGGGGCCCGGCCTGGAACTCCAGGAGCCAGCCCGGATCAGGCTGTTGTATGGAAGTTCTGGGGAGCGGGGCGGATTCCCCCTTCCCGGCAAGGGCTGAGTCACTGGGACGCGCCCGCGGGGCTTGGCGACTGCAGCATTCTGACCAGCTTACCTGGGTCCGCGAGCTTGGCCTCATCCGACGCCAAGAGTGGGAGTGGAAGGGCATAAGGGGGCGGGGTGGTGGACATGGTCCCCAGTTCAGTCCCCACCGTCGCTCTCCGTCCTCTCCTGAATGTGGGGCCCCCTCCCTAACCACAGACCCTAGCCCTGCACCACTAACCCGCCCCGCCTCCCCCCTGCTTCTCAGTCTCTATCCAGGGCCCCTAAACTCTGGATCGGCCCAGTCTCCCAGCCTTACTGTCCGAAATCAGCTGCTTGGGATCCAAAGTCCTCTGAAGCTGGCCCAACACTAATTAATATGTCTGGTTTGTTGGAAATGTAAAATATTTACATTTAATCCCACATACTGGTTATACAGGTGTGCTCAGTTTGTGAAAATTCAGCAAGCTGAACATTTAAGGTACATGCACTTTTTAAATAAGGATATTATACTTGAATAAAATATTTTTAAAAATCAACACTCATTAAAATCAACATTCTAGGACAAAACACAGTATGGTGTGAAGACCAGGCATGGGAGTCCAGTTCCAGATCCCAGCTCCACCGTCCACGTGTTTCCTTGGAGAAGTCCCTTTACCTCTCTGAGCCTCAGGAGGGATGAACATTGGGGCCCTCCGTGTGGAACCTAATAGTTTCATTGTTATCCAGGACCAGGACTAGGGTGAAGTAAGTGGGGCGCTCCTCTGGGGTGCAAAATTTAGGAAGGTGCTAAGATAAAAAAATGTTTTAATTCAATATTTTAAAAAAGCCAAATCAGCAAAGTACAGCCCTGCCAGCCAGCTGCCTATTTTTATTTATTTATTTATTTATTGGCTGTGCCTCACAGCTTGTGAAATCTTTTTTCTTTTTTAATTTTATTTACTTATTTTTGGCTGCGTTGGGTCTTTGTTGCTGTGCGCGGGCTTTCTCTAGTTGCAGTGAGCGGGGGCTACTCTTCGTTGCGGTGCCCGGGCTTCTCGTTGCGGTGGCTTCTCTTGTTGCGGAGCACGGGCTCTAGGTGCATAGGCTTCAGTAGTTGTGGCACGCAGGCTCAGTAGTTGTGGCCCGTGGGCTCTAGAGCGCAGGCTCAGTAGTTGTGGTGCACGGGCTTAGTTGCTCTGCAGCATGTGGGATCTTCCCGGACCAGGGCTCGAGCCCCTGTCCCCTGCATTGGCAGGTGGATTCTTAACCAGTGTGCCACCAGGGAAGTCCCAGCTTGTGAAATCTTAGTTCCCTGACCAAGGATGGAACCAGGGATTGAACCCAGGCCCTCAGCAATGAAAGCGCTGAGTCCTAACCACTGGACCACCAGGGAATTCCCCAGCTGCCTATTTTTATAAAACTTTATAAATAAAGTTTTATTGGAACCAGGGACAGGATTAGGGTGAAGCCAGTGAGATGGGATCATGCAAATTCAGGGTTAGATCCTGTCTTTATTTAAAATATTGGCATTTTGTTCATTATAGATATTTTTGCATTAATTTTGATTTTTAGATATATTGCAGGAAAATATTGTTTACTGAGTAATTACCGAATAATTGTAATTACTGAGTTTTTTGTTGCTCCCTTAAGTTTTGCACGTGAGCCTCACTCACTCTAGGCCTTACACACCTCGCCATTGTCCCTGGCCTATTACTGTCTTCTCCTGAAGGACCTGGCCAGGACCCCAGAGTAAATGAGTGGGAGGCTGAAGATGCTTCCACACCCCTCACCACACCGCTCAACACCAGGTAGGCTCTGCATTCAAGCCCAGGCCTAGCTTTCCTGGGGCCCACTGATCAGTTCAGAGTCAAATGCAAAGTCCTTACAATGGCCTTCAGGCTCCTAGAGCTGGGCTCGACATGCCTTCGCCTTCATCTCCCCTCACTCATTTCCTTCCAGCTTGCTGCTCCCTGAGTTTGTTTTTTCAGCTTGCCTCATGTGCTTGCCTCAGGGCCTTTGCACTTGCTCTTCCCTCTGCCTAGAATGTGCTTCCCCTAGATATTCACTTGGCCCTCTTCCTTGTTTCCTCTACTTATGTCACCTTCTCAGAGAGGCCATCCCAGACCCCTCACTCTCTGTCCCTTCCCACCACTTTATTATTCTTCATAAACCTTTCACCTCTTGTTGATTAGTAGAATGAAAGCTCCAGGAGAGAGAGGACTTTGCTTTGTCTGCTAGGGTATTCCCTAGAATTGGGTCTGACACAGAGAGCTCAATAAATATTTCGTTTCACAGATGGAAAACAAGGGGCCAGAGAGGGGAAGGGGCATTAACAAGTCACACAGTGAGTTGGTGGCAAGAGCTTACTAAATTCCATGTTTCCAGACTCCCAACTCAGTGCTCTTTCCTGCCTCCTGGGGCTTATCCTCACCCCCTACCCCCACAGCCCTCCAGACAGCGAAGGGTGACCCTGCACAGCTCTCCTGTACGCTCCCTTCCACACAATGTGATTACAGAGCCTGGCCAGGCTCCAGACCCTGGCGTCCACCCCTCTCCAGCGTCCAGCAGGCAGGCACAGCTCTTCCTGGCTTCCGGTCTGTGGCACAGGGCTGGTCGGTAGCTGGGCTGGGTTCCACAGCTGGACAACAGCTGTGGTCTCCATACCCTGGAGAATGGGGGGCAGGCCATTGTTTTGCGACCTCCCTGCAGAGGGCTGTGTTGAAGGGGGTGTGTTTGTGTGTAGTGGGGGGAGGGGGATGCTGGATAGGAACTGAACAACTAGATAGGAACACCCTCCCTAATGAGCAGAGTGGAGAATGGGGCTCTAATCCCCCCTTCCTCAAGAACATGGCATGCGACAGCGGGAGGGGAGTTTGGGCCCCAGGCCTGATTCTGATCCTCTCTTCTATTCTTGATGATCAGAAGACGGTGGTGTGTCACATTCAGTACACATGAGTTGGGTGTGTTCTATGTGCCATCCCCCTGCTGGATAGTTCTAGATTTGTGGCTTCCTTTCTTTTCTTTTTTTTTAAATTTACTTTTTTTAACATCTTTATTGGAGTATAATTGCTTTACAATGTTGTGTTAGTTTCTGCTGTATAACAAAGTGAATCAGCTATATGTATACCTATATCCCCATATCCCCTCCCTCTTGCATCTCCCTCCCATGTTGCTTCCTTCAATACCCACATAGTCCTGATAGCTATTATCCTCGTTTTACAAGTGAGGAAGCTGAGGCACAGTGAGGTGAAGTGACTTGCCCATGGCCACACAACTAGTATGGGTTGCAGCTGGGACTTGTACCACATTTCTTTTATTTTTTTTATTTTTTTGGCCGTGCCGTGTGGCATGCGAGATCTTAGTTCCCTGACCAGCGATCGAACCCCTGTCCCCTGCAGTGGAAGCGCGGAGTCTTAACCACTGGACCACCAGGGAAGTCCCTTGTACCACATTTCTGAAGCCCACTGCAGTGCTCATTCCAATCCCTGACATGGCCTTTAGCACAGAGAGAGAACTGTGATATTCTTCGGAATGTGTCCCCCACCTCCAAGCTGGCTGCTGGAGATGGAGGCATGGCCCTGGGCCCCCTCCTCTGTCTCATCGGTAACTGGCAGCGGAGAAAGAGTGGGGCTTGGTTTGGTATCATGGAGACCCAATTTGCATCCTGGCTCACTCACTTCTCCCTAGCTCTGTGATTTGGGGCAAGTCATTTGAACTCTCTGAGCTTCCAGTTCTGTTGTGTAAACCCAGGAGGATGGTTCCCACTTCACAACTGGGAAGAAATTAAGTGAGCACCTGGTACAACATCAGAGGCTTCAGTAAGTGGTAGCTCCCTTGCCCGGGTCTGCCCTCCCTGACGCTCACCCAGCAGCAAGCAAGAGGAGCCTCACAGGGCATGTGTCCAGCACCTTATACGGTGCTCACTATGCGACAGGCACAGTTCACAGCACTTTGCATGAATTAACCAGTTTAATAGTCACAACATTAAATATCAATGAATATTAAGTACCAATATTTCCCCCATTTCACAGGTGAGGAAACAGAAGCACAGAGAGGTTCAGCAACTTGCTTAAGCCTCACAGCCTTCCCTTCAGCACCATCTTCCCTGGGGGGAGGGAGGGGTCTCAGGGCTGATCCTCTACTGGATAGATCCTCTTCATCCCCCAAGGAAGTTAATTAATTCTGAGCTGCTGTTAATCACGTATAAATGCCCTTATGCACTGGCCTCCAAACTTTTTTTTTTTTTTTAAGTAATTCAACTTTATAACAATTATAAGTAAACCTCTTAAAATTTTCTGGACAGTGCCAGTCTTAAAAAAAAAAAGATTTATTTTTTAGAGCAGATTTAGGTTCACAGCACAATTGAGTGGAAAGTATAGAGAGTTCCCGTACACCCTCTGCCCCACACATACCCAGCCTCCCCCATCATCCACATGCCCCCCAGAGTGCTACATTTGTTACAACTGATGGATCTGCACTGTCCCATCATTATCACTCAAAGTCCATAGCTAACATTCAGGCTCATTCTTGGCATTGTACATTCTGTGGGTTTTGACAAACATATAACATGTATCTACCACTATAGTATCGTACAGAGTATTTTCACTGCCCTAAAAATCCTCTGTGCTCCACCGATTCATCCTTCCCTCCCCCTAACCTCTGACAACCGCTGATTTTTTTTTTTTCTTTTTTGGCTGCGTTGGGTCTTCGTTGCTGTTCGTGGGCTTTCTCGGGCTTTCTCTAGTTGCGGTGAGTGGGGGCTACTCTTCTTTGCTGTGCACGACCTTCTCATTGTGGTGGCTTCTCTTCTTGCGGAGCACGGACTCTAGGCACGCAGGCTTCAGTAGTTGTGGCGCGTGGGCTCAGTAGCTGTGGCTCACGGGTTGTAGAGCGCAGGCTCAGTAGTTGTGGCGCACGGGCTTAGTTGCTCCGCGGCATGTAGGGTCTTCCTGGACCAGGGATCGAACCCATGTCCCCTGCATTGGCAGGCAGATTCTTAACCACTGTGCCACCAGGGAAGTCCCAGCCACTGATATTTTTAACTGTCTCCATAGTTTTACCTTTTCCAGAATTTTGTGTAGTTGGAATCATACATTATGTAGCCTTTTCAGATTGGCTTCTTTCACTTAAAAATATACATTTAAAAAAAATAAAAATAAAAAATAAAAAAGAATAAAAATATACATTTAATGTTCCTCCAGGTCTTTTCATGGTTTGATAGTCCATTTCTTTTTTATCACTGAATAATATTCCATTATCTGAATGTACCACAGTTTCTTTATCCATTTTTTAAATTGAAGGGTATCTTGGTTGCTTCCAAGTTTTGACAATTATGAATAAAGCTGCTATAAACATTTGTATGCAGGTTTTTGTTGGACGTAAGTTTTCAGCTCATTTGGGTAAATACCTAGGAGCATGATTGCTGGATTGTATGGTAAGAGTATGTTTAATTTTCTAAGAAACCTCTAAACTGTCTTCCAAAGAGGCCGTACCATTTTGCATTCCCACCAGCAGTGAATGAGAGTTCCTATTGCTCCATATCCTTACGAGCATTGACGTTGTCAGTGTTATGGATTCTGGTCATTCTGAGAGGTGTGTAGTAGTATCTCACTGTTGCTTTAAACTACATTTCCCTAATGACATATGAAGTTGAGCATCTTTTCATATGCTTGTTTGTATCTGTATATCATCTTCAGTGACATGTCTGTTCAGGTCTTTTGCCCATTTTTAAATTGGGTGGTTCATTTTCTTATTGTTGAATTCTAAGTGTTCTCTGTATATTTTGGGTAACAGTCCTTTATCAGATACGTCTCTTGTGGGACTTCCCTGGTGGCTTAGTGGTCAAGAATCAGCGTGCCAATGCAGGGGACATGGGTTCGATCCCTGGTCCAGGAAGATCCCACATGCCGTGGAGCAACTAAACATTTGCACCATAACTACTGAGCCTGCATGCTGCAGCTACTGAAGCCTGTGTGCCTAGAGCCCGTGTTCTGCAACAAGAGAAGCCAATCACAATGAGAAGCCCACACACTTCAATGAAGACCCAATGCAGCCCCCCCAAAATAATAAATTTTTTAAAAATAAAAAATTTAAATTTAAAATTTAAAAAAAGATATGTCTTTTGCAAATATTTTCTCCCAGTTTGTGGCTTGTTTATTCATTCTCTTCAAAGTGCTTTTTGCAGAGCAAAAGTTTTAAATTTTAAGTCCAGCTTATCAATTATTTCTTTCATGGGCCCTGCCTTTTGTATTATATGTAAAAAGTCATTGACAACTGCCAGGTCATCTAGTTTTCTCTTACATAATTTTCTAGGAGTTTTATAGTTCTGTGTTTACATTTAGGTCTGTGATCCACTTTCAGTTAATTTTTGTGAGGACTGTAAGGTCTGTGTCTAGATTATTTTTATTTTTTTGTATGTGGATGTCCAATTGTTCCAGCACCATTTGTTGAAAAAAGTGTCTTTTCTCCATTGGGTTGCCTTTGCTCCTTGGTCAAAGATCAATTGACTATATTTATGTGAGTATTTCTGGGCTCTCTAGTCTGTTCTAATGATCTATTTTTCTATTCTTTGCCAATACCACACTTTCTTGATTACTGTGGCTTTATAGTGAGTCTTAATGTTGGGTAGTGTCAGTTATTCAACTTTGTTTTTCTTCAATAATGTGTTGGCTACTCTGGGTTTTTTGCCCCTCCATATATAAACCATTTTTTAACGGCTTTATGAAGATATAATTCACATACCATACAATTTACCCATTTAAAGTGTACGATTTAGTAGGTTTTGGTATCTTACATTACTAATTGTTTTAAATTATGGTAAAACATTTATAACATACATTTTTCCATTTTAATAATTTTAAGTGTACAAGTCAGTGGCAGTAATGACATTCAAAATGTTGTGCAACCATCACCACTATCTATTTCCTAATCTTTTTCATCACTCCAAATAGAAATTTGCAACTACTAAGCAGTAACTCCCTAGTTTCTTAGGTTGGCCATGACAAAGTACCAAAAGCTAGATGGCTTAAAACAATAGCAATTTATTGTCTCACGGTTCTGGAGGATAGGAGTCTGAGGTCAAGGTGTCAGCAGAGTCACGCTCTCTCACGGCTCTAGGGAAGAATTCTTCCTTGCTTCCTCTAGCTTCTGGTGTTTGCTGGCAATCCTTGGAGTTCCTTGACTTGTAGATTCATCACTCCAGTCACATGGCCATCTTCTCCCTGTGTCTTCACATCACCTTCCCTCTGTGTATGTCTGTCTCTGTGTCCAAAGGACACCAGTCATACTGGATCAGGGCCAGTTCTAAAATGACCTGAGCTTAACCTTGTTAAATTTGCACAGACTCTATTTCCAAATAACATCACATTCTGAGGTACCGGGGGTTAAGACTTCAATGTATCTTTCGTGGGGAGCATAATGCAACCCATAATACTCCCCATTCCTCCCTTCCCCCAGCCCCTGGCACTCTGTAATCTACTTTCTGTCTCTATGAGTTTGCTTATCCTAGATAAGTGGAATGCAATACTTGTCCTTTTGTGTCTGGTTTATTTCACTTAGCATAATATTTTCAAGGTTCATCTATGTTGTAGCATGTATCAGAACTTCATTCCTTTTTATGGGTGAATAAATAGTCCATTGTATGGATATGCCACATTTCTTTTTACCCATTCATGGTGTTGATGGATACTTGGGTTGTTTCCATCTTTTGCCTACTCTGAATAATGCTGCAATGAACATTAGTGTTCAAGCCCTGCTTCCTCTAAAGTATTTTGACAGTGCACCTATATCGTTTTTAAAATTGCCCATCAATCCCCATATGTGTCATTTACTTATAAATTATATACCTGTGCTATTATGTTATATATAGTGTACATAATAAATATGCTTAAAAGTGAAAGGGTGAGACAAAGAGTAAATATGAATGAATCCAACATAAATGAAGTAAATATAAATAAGTGTTTCTTCCTGAATCCTGTTTTGGAGACAATGATGTACCACTCTTCCTGAAAGAATATATGTGATTGACAGACGACCTTGCCTTAACCTCCTGGTTGTAGCTTTCTCAGGATCCCATATTTCTTTGACAATCTGATGAAAATTATGGGCACTCTCCAAAAAAACTTCCCTCAAATAAGCATAGCATTTCCAATACAAGTTTGGGAGATCCATAGAAGCCCAGAAAGCCTCATTTAAGATTACTTGCCTTAATCTGAAGGACTGCTTCAGCGGTGGAATTTCAGATATCTGCATAAAGTGACATTTGAAGGTAGGGAGAAAGAATTTTATTCGCCTCCGTAGCCCTGTTTCTGAGTCTATGGGTTTTTTAGGATAACCTGACATTGCTGAAGAGAACAAACAAAGCAAAATATATGGAGATTGGAATTGCATCCAATAATCAGAAAGTGCTTCTGAATAGCCAAGAGAATAAAACAGAACTGCAGGTGATGAAGGTGGTGGTAGGAGTGGAAGGGGGGTTGTTGGGTGGGGGGTTGTGTATCCTGGCCCCTGAAGATGCCCACGGACTCCCACTGGGGTGATAGACAGTCTGGCTTAAAGTCGCCAAGCTGATGGGTGGGATGATGTCAGATTCCCACTAAGGGGAAAATCACGGAGAGTTTGCATTTGGGTTTCCTTTCTGCTTTGGACCTTGCAGTAATAAGAAGCAAGGCATTTTCACATTCTCATTATCATCTCATTTATTGCCATTCGTATCAATTAGTGTCCAAACAGGAAAACAGAAACCATTCTAGGTGCTTTTAGCAGAAGGGGGTTTAATACTGGGAATTGGTCACAAATGTCTTAGAAGGGAGGAGGTGATGCTCAGAGGCTAGGAAGCTGCTACCATCCCTGGGCTGGAACCCACAAACCCACACTTGGGGTTGAGTAGCTGGAAGTGTTGCCACTGGAACAGCTGCTACTGAGCAGCAAGCAGGGACCCTTCTTGCCCCCTGATACAAAGGAAGTGCCCACCCCAGGTGTCCACGCTGCTGCTGCCAATTCAGAAGTAACCTGTGGAAGCAGAAAACTCTGCTTCTCCCTCCCTCATGCCTTCCCATCTCTCACCGGTTCCTCCCATTCGCAGAACCTAACTGGAGTTTGGGAAATGTAGTTTGCTAGCTTCCAGCACCTGCAGAACACAGAAGGGAGGACATGAAGCTGGGAGCTAACAGACAAAGCGCCAGCAAGTCACAGCAGCCACTGCAGACCCCACCAGAAGCAGACCCATGTGGACCACTGAATTTTCTGTCTCCCCTCACCTGGGCTGCCCTCCTTGAAGACAGGGTGCTGTTTGTCCACCACACTTTCTCCAGCACCTTGAACGGGGTACCTGAGTCAGTGCTCCATAAAGCTGTTTTCCCTGACCATTTTATCCTCCCACGGAGAGAGAGTGAGTGTGCTCCGCTTTCAATGTATAAAGGAACCAAGGTCCAGAAAGTCATGACTTGCCCAAAGGGACCCAGCTGCCATGACATGCCTGTTTGACAAGTCTTGGGAAGGCTTTGGGCGAGGACAGGGCTGACTTGGCAGCTGTCTGCGCCCCACAGCCTTCCGGTCTGGCTGCCCAGAGCAAGCTGTGATGTGGATGTCTCTTTCAGGTCTACAAGTGCTCTCAGAGCTGAAGCCAAGAAGGGCTGACTCAGCTGTGACCTCCTCAGGGCTGGGAACTTCCTCCTGCCCCAGGAAATAGGGCATCCTGGCACCTCTCTGCCAAAAGGGCCACGTTGCAAGTCAGATAGGCTAGTCAATGGAGACAGGGGCTGGAAGAGGCAGGAGTGGGACCCTGCGTGAGACCCTCCTTCCTCTGTTCCCCAGGGTGGAGCTCTCCATCGCAGAGTCTCTGCTATACTTAGAGTGACAAGATTTCCCAAACCAAAAATTGGTACATGTGGTTAGACACATATGACTGTCTTTATGAGGAAAATGGGAGAGAGTGTTAGAAATAGGGTCTATCTCAGGGTTTCTCAATCTTGGCACTCGGGGGCCAGAAGATTCTTTGTTTGGGGGCTGTCCTGGGCACTGTAGGATGTTTAGCAGCATCCCTGACCTCTACCCACTAGATGCCAGTAGCATTCCTCAAGTTGCGACAACTGAAAATGTCTCCAGTCATTGCCAAGTGTCCCCAGGGCAGGGTAGAGGGAAGCACTCCAGTTGAAAAGCAATGGTCAGAATTCCCTGGCAGTCCAGTGGTTAGGACTCCATGCTCTCACTGCCAAGGGCCCGGGTTCCATCCCTGGCCAGATAATAGGATTCTGTGTGGCGCAGCCAAAAAAAAAAAAAAAGCAATGGTCTATCCCCAAAACTCAGGTTGTATCTCTATACTGGACATGGCCAGTGGCCAGGAGATGGTGCCCAGTCTGGCAGAAACATAGTCCTGCCCCTTGAGGAGAGAGGCATAATACTGGCCCTAGTCTGAGGGAAGAGACAGATTCTGACCTTGGGGAACTTCTGGACTAATGGGGGAGGTTAGACAGCCCCTAGAGAAACAGGAAAACATGGTGGTTAAGAGCATTGAACTTTGGAGCCAGAATCCAGTATTCAAATCCTGGCTCCACCATTAATAGGATAAGTTACCTCTTTGAGCCTCAATTTCCTTATTTGTATGATGGGGATAATGATGGCACCTATGTTGTAGAGTTCTATAAAATTATTTATTTTTTTAAATTTGTTTTTATGATCGACTTTATCTTTTAGAAAAGTTTTAGGTTTACAGAAAAATTGAGAAGCTAGTACAGAGTTCCCATATATCTCATAGCCAGTTTTCTCTGTTATTAACATTTGTTATAATTAATGACCCAACACTGATACTTTTTATCATTAACTAAAGTCCATAGTTTATTCAGATTTCCTTAGTTTTTTTTTTTTTTTTTTTTCCCTTAGTTTTACCTAAGGTCTTTTTTCTGTTCCAGGATCCCATCCGGGGCAGCTCATTATATTTTGTTGTCATGGCTCCTTAGGCTCTTCTTGGCTGTGATGGTTTCTTAGACTTTTCTTTTTTAAATAAATTTATTTATTTATTTTTTTTTTTATGGCTGTGTTGGCTCTTTGTTGCTGCTCACGGGCTTTCTCTAGCTGTGGCGAGCGGGGGCTACTCTTCATTGCGACGCGTGGGCTTCTCATTGCGGTGGCTTCTCTTGTGGAGCACGGACTTTAGGCGCACGGGCTTCAGTAGTTGTGGCTCACCGGCTCTAGAGTGCAGGCTCAGTAGCTGTGGCGCACGGGCTTAGTTGTTCCGCAGCATGTGGGATCTTCCCAGAACAGGTCTCGAACCCGTGTCCCCTGCCTTGGCAGGCAGATTCTTAACCACTGTGCCACCAGGGAAGCCCTCAGACTTTTCTTGCTTGTGATGACCTTGACAGTTTTTAGGAGTACTAGCCAGGTGTATTGCAGGATGCCCTTTCACTGGAATTTGTCTGACTTTTTCTTGGACTGGGATTATAGATTTGAGGAGGAGAAGGTCACAGGGGTAAGGCACCCTTCTCATCGTGTTGTCTCAATACTACATCCTATCAACATGACTTATGACTGTGGATGTTGCCCTTGATCACCTGGCTGAGGTGGTGTTTGTCAGGTTTCTCTGCTGTGAAGTTACTCCTTCTCTCCTGGCTGTGCTCTTGGGAAGGAAGTGGCTGTGCACAGTCCACGCTTAAGGAGTGGGGAACCTCATAAGGAATTTGTGAAGACTGAATAAGTGCAGAAATACATGATCCTTAGAACAGTGCTTGGCGTGTGGTAACCCTTCCGAACAATTTGCTATTCTGACGACGATTGGGAGACCCTCTGAAGAGGAGATTGGATGGTCCCCACACAGAGAACACACTCAGGGCAACTTGTAAGACAGTATACTGTGTTAGGCAGAATAATGACACCCTCCCGCCAAAGATGTCCCAGGAATTTATGAATACGTTGCCTTACATAGCAAAAGGGATTTTGCAGATGTGATTAAAGATATGGACCTTGAGATGGGGGAGATTACTCTGGATTATCCAGGGGAGCCAATCTAATCACATAAATTCTTAAAAGTGGAGAAGCTTTCCTGGCTAAAAGTACAGAGAGAAGGGCTTCCCTGGTGGCGCAGTGGTTGAGAATCCGCCTGCCAACGCAGGGGACACGGGTTCGAGTCCTGGTCGGGGAGGATCCCACATGCCGCGGAGCAACTAAGCCCGTGCGCCACAACTGCTGAGCCTGTGCTCTGGAGCCCACGAGCCACAACTACTGAGTCAGCGTGCTGCAACTATTGAGGCCCGCGTGCCTGGAGCCCGTGCTCCGCAACCAGGGGGGCCACCACAATGAGAAGCCCACACACCAAGGCGGGGAGTAGCCCCCGCTCGCCACAAATGGAGAGGGCCCGTGCGCAGCCACGAAGACCCAACACAACCAAAAATAAATAAATAAATTTATTAAAAAAATAAAAGTACAGAGAGAAGGTACACAAGGTCAGCGGCTTTTGACATGGACGGCAGAGGGTCAGAGAGATGGCAGCAGAAGCACTTGACCTACTGTTGCCAGTTTTTTGTTTTTGTTTTTTTTTTTTTTGTGGTACGCGGGCCTGTCACTGTTGTGGCCTCTCCCGTTGCGGAGCACAGGCTCCGGACGCGCAGGCTCAGCGGCCATGGCTCACGGGCCCAGCCGCTCCGCGGCATGTGGGATCTTCCCGGACCGGGGCACGAACCCGTGTCCCCTGCATCAGCAGGCGGACTCTCAACCACTGCGCCACCAGGGAAGCCCTGTTGCCAGTTTTGAAGACGGAGGGAAGGGCCCCGGGCCCCAGGAAGGCATACAGACAGCCCTGCCAACGCCTGGAGTTTAGCCCCATGAGACCCGTGTTGGACCTCCTATCTACAGAACCATGAGGTGATACACCTGCGGTATTTAAAGCCGCTGACGTTGGTCAAGGCAGCCATAGGAAACTAATACGTGTACCGACAAGCATGGGGTTGGAAGTGGAAATATAGTCCTCCAGCAGAAATTGCTACTTACTAACTGCGGATGAATCAGCTTGCCAGCCCTCTTACCCTGCGAACTCAGTTCTTCCAGAACAATAACAACAACCACCAAAAAAAACCATTGTTGCAGATGCTACCATTTCTTGGGGGCCAGCTGCGCCCCAGGCACTCTGCCGGGGCTTTTAGAACACTGTGTTGTTTAATCTTCACACGACACCATGCTGCCTCCAAATTTACAGAACAGACAGAGGGAAGGATCTTCTGCCCTTCTTCATTCCTGGGTCAGCTCCCTGCTAATAATTAACTCTTTACAAGTTGGAAGTGGATTTTCAGTAAGTCAAAATCCCTTTAAATCCAAGGGGTCAGTTAGAGGAGATGTGTTTGCTATCTTACAGGCCTTGGTTCAGGGCTGCCTAAAAATTAGTCCTGGTAGATTTATCAGACATTGCCAGAGCATCTGGGATATCCTGCAAGCATTCATTCATTCATTCATTCATTCAATAAGCATCCATTAAGCACCAACTATCCCCTGCCCTCTAGAAGCTCCGACCCTATGAGGGAGAGTGGGGCTTGGACTGGCATAATTGTAACCTGGGCAGAGTAGGACTGTGGCCTTTAGGAAGCATGTCATAGGTGTTGAACCGGGAAGGAGGCACCAGGATGTGGGAATCCAGGAAGGCTGCAAGGAGGTGGCACATTTAAGTTGGGTCTTGAAGAATAAGTAGGCTTCACTAAGCAGAGATGATGCCAGTGGCATTCCAGGTAGGACAAAGAGCACCAGCAAAGGCAGAGAGGAAGAGAAGTGGAGGCTGTGGGTGAGATCTTTTACTCCTCACAGGGTGCCCATGGAGTAGGTACTATTATTATCCCCACTTTGCAGAAGAATAAACTGAGGTAGAGAGCAGTTAAATGACTTGCCCTGGAACACACCGAGCTTACAAGGGGTGTTTGCAGCCCGGCAGTCTGACCCCAGAGCTCCTGTTTTTGGTCTTTTCATCACATCTGCTGGGGAAATGCAAGCTTAGCAGGGTGAGCTTCATTTATCCATTCCCTTTGTCATTCAACAAACATGGATGGAGCACCCACTGGGTGCCAGCTCTGGGCTAGGGGAAACAAGGGGACTCGAGGAACTCCCATCTGGAGGAGAAGGCAGACAAGCAGATGCTGAATCCCCTCGCTGCACAGTGAGCACCCGGAGAGACGGGCAGAGGAAGGAGTGTGGAGGCCAAAGGCCGGCTCCTGGGAAACCTTTTCCAGGAGGATGGGAGACGGAGCAAAGTCAGCGAAGGAGACAGGGCAAAGTGGTCAGAGAGCTTGCAGGAGAGTCAAGGGGGCAAAATCAAGCCCACCCCTGACATTTGCAGGGTCTGGGAAATGCAAATGGCTCCTGGCTTCCAGCCTGCCCCTCCCCCTTTCTTTTCACACTTTCAGCTTGTCCTGCAGAGTGAGGGTCTCCTATTAATGGAATGCATGCACATTCCAACCATAAACCCCAGCTCCGTCCCTGCTCTCCACCTGCAAACAGCTGCCCGTGATTGCCTCTCAGGCCCTGGGCACACGCACCCGTCATGCTTCACCCTCAAGAGGACAAACCAAGGCGGGAAGCCCTTGCAGGCTCAAGAGCTGTTTGGGCAAAGATGCCCAAATATTGGGTACCTGGAGCGTGGCCTAGAAGACAAGTCATGTGCTCGGGGGGTGGGGGGAGCATGCTCTTTGGCCTCATGAACTCCTTGTTCTGTCAAGGACTCTGGTTGTCTGGGTCTAAAGGTCATTTTGCAGACAATTATGGAAGCCCTAAGAAGAGGTTTCCTCCGATGTCACATTCTCCAGGGAGGCTGAGTGAACAGGATTAAGAAAAGGCCACTGCCCCAGAAGGTGGCCCTGGGCTTGGTGAGAGTGGAGTCTGTGCAGGGCGGGGTGTGCAGAGATGTGGGGTGAGTGTGAGGTGAGGGATGGGAGGCAGAGAGCACAGAGCTCTCTTTCAAGAAATTTGGCAGAGAAAGGAAATAAAGCCAGAGGAAGGGAGCGTGAGGGGGAGGGAGATGAGAGGGAACGTTTGTGTTCCTTGGTGTTTAGAAGGCAGTAGACAGGAATATGTTTTAGTCGGAGGGAAAAGAGTCTGTGGAAAGAGAGAGAGGCTGAGAAATCAGGAGAAAATATGTCCAGAAAGGATCTTTTTAACTCATCAGACAGGGGATATGATGGCCTTAAAAAAAAAAGAATTAAACAAAGGAAGGATTCCTCTTTCTCTGAGTGAAGACAGTGGGAGGAGATTGAGAGATTGAGGGAGCCCTAGTTGGGGGGTCTGGATTGTCCCTGAAATAATCCACATTTATCAAACACCCATTCACTATGAGTCGGGCACTGTTTTAGGGGTGCTAAGCGTGTAAGATCTTACCCATGTCTCACGACAGCCCTTAGAGTCAATACAATTATTGTCCTCTCCATCTGACCATAATGAAAATGGGGGCACCAAGAGGACTAGTAACTGGCCCAAAGTAACACATCTAGTTACTAGTGATCTCAGACTTAGGCAAAGGGGCCTCCGACCAGGGATCTGCAGGTTAGAAGGCTCTGCATGTCACAGCCACATGGGAAAAGAAATTTACTAACAGAATGAGACTTCAGCTTCTGGCCATAAAGAAGTGACAGGGGCTAGGTTTACTCTCCTGCTTTAAAAAACTAGGACTCCAGACAAAATAGCTGAAAAGATGATTTTCAGACTTTGAACAAAGGCAACACTGGACCAGTCCCTGGGGAGAGGGAAACAAATGAGGTGAGCCCTGTAATTACCCCAGCTCCCCGCCCCCGGCAGTTTCCAGGCTTCAGTGCAGGGAGGAGGAAATGCAAACAGAGCTTGGATGTCTTGCTGATTGAGAAGACAGATTTAGAAAGGTGCTAGAAATTCACAGGCCAGAGTCCCAGGGAAGTGGAGCTGAACATATATCCAGAGATCGGCAGAGGTGTCTCCTTGAATCTGGCTGAGCGCTGATTTGCACACACATGAAAGGAAAGGCTAGAAAAAGAGCCACTGAAGGCAGAGCAATGCCTGGAGCTCACACGGGGCAGGGATTAGTTTGTGTTCCCATCAGGCAGAGTGGAAAGACCTCATAATACACGGGGTATTGAGTATAGTCCTCAGAAGTGTATCCCCTTAGCAGAGGTCTAAATTAACCTTCGACTAACAGCTACTCTGTATCTGTCCTAAAAATCTTAAAAGCAAGCCTCAAAAGTATACATCTTACTTCAAGTATGTTAGCTATGTGCCAGAACAAAGTCCAACACTGCTTAAAGGAATGCAACAAACTCCTACACCAAACAATGGAAAATTCACAATGTCTAGCATCTAATCAAACTTCAGACCAATGGCCCTCACGAACATAGATGCAAAAATTCTAAACAAAATTTTAGCAAATCAAATCCAACAATATATAAAAAGGATAATATACATCGTGACAAAGTGGGGTTTATCTCAGGAATGCAAAGCTGGTTTAATGTTTGAAAACCAATCAATTGAATTCACCATATTAACAAATGAAAAAAGGGAAACCATAGGATCATTTTTTTTTTTTGCGGTACGCGGGCCTCTCACTGTTGTGGCCTCTCCCGTTGCGGAGCACAGGCTCCAGATGCGCAGGCTCAGCGGCCATGGCTCACGGGCCCAGCCTCTCCACGGCATGTGGGATCTTCCCGGACCGGGGCACGAACCCGTGTCCCCTGCATCGGCAGGCGGACTCTCAACCACTGTGCCACCAGGGAAGCCCAGGATCATTTTAATAGATGTAGAAAAACTGACAAAATCCAACATCCATTCCTGTTAAAAACTTTCAGAAGACTAGGAATAGAAGGGAAAGTTCTGCAGTCTGATAAAGAACATCTAGAAACAGGGAATTCCCTGGTGGTCCAGCGGTTAGGACTTGATGCTTTCACTGCCATGGCCCTGGGTTCAATCCCTGGTTGGGGAACTAAGATCCCACAAGATGTGCAGAATGGCAAAAAAAAAAAAAAAATCTAGAAACAAACAACAACAACAAAAGGACATGCTAACTTGATGCTTTCACTGCCATGGCCCTGGGTTCAATCCCTGGTTGGGGAACTAAGATCCCACAAGATGTGCAGAATGGCAAAAAAAAAAAAAAAAAATCTAGAAACAAACAACAACAACAAAAGGACATGCTAACAAGTAGAAAGGTATGACCCACAATCAGGAGAAAAATCAATCAGTAGAAACAGATTTAGAAATGAAGAGATGAAGTAATTAGCAGAGGAAGACACTGAGATAATATAATTGTGCCTCACTCATATGTCTCATGTATTCAAGAAGGTAGAGAAACATATGAACATGATCAGGAGAGAAACAGAAGTTATAAAAAAAATCCAGTTGTAATGTCCAGAAGTGAAAAATATAATATCTTAAATAAAAAAATACACTGAATGTGATTAGGAACAGATTAGACACTGTAGAAGAAATGATCAGTGAATATGCAGATACAGCAATAAAAAACATCCAAAATGAAGCCCAGAGACAAAAGGAAGAGGGGGAAAAAAACATAAATAGAACATCAGTGACATTTGAGATACTACCAAGTCATCTAACATATGGGAAATTGGAAACCCAGATTGGGGCAGGGAAATAAAAAATATATATTTCTCCAAAGGAGAAATAATGATAAAAAAAATTTTCAGGTTTGATGCAAACTAAAAACAACAGAGCCAAGTGGCTCAATGAACCCAGGCAGAAGAAACATAAAGAAAACCACTTAAGAACACATCATAATCAGATTGCTGAAAACCAGTGAGAAAGGGAAAACTGTATAAGCAGCCAGAGGGAAAAGAACACATCTCAGACAGAGGAACAAAGAAAAAGAGTGATAGCATATTTCTCGTGAGAAACTGTGCGAGCCATAGGACAATGGAGAGACATCCTTAAAGTACTAAAAAAAAAAAAAAAGAAAGAAAGAAAGAAAAGAAAAGAAAGAAATCATCAACCTAGAATTCTATACTTAGTAAAAATATCTTTCAAAATGAAGGCAACCCACCTAGACTTTCTCAGACCTAGAAAAACTGGGATCTGGAATAGTCAAAGCAAATTTGAAAAGAAGTAGAAAGTAGGAAGACTTATACTGATTTCAAGACTTATTATAAAACTACACAAAATTCAGTGACTTTTATATTTTTCTGTCTGTCATCATAGAAAAAGCGTAGCTCTGTGTCCACACGCTTACACTTTTTTTGTTTTAAGGAAGATATATTTGTCAACCTAGGAAGCTGGAACTTTTTTTACATAATGGTTTGTTAGCTTTATTTGCAGCTTTTAACTCTCAAGATATGGAGCTGGGGAGTCTCTTCTGCACCCTTGCCCTGGGCTGCAAACATGAAATGTGGGGCTGTGTCTAGTAGGTGATAGACCCCAGACCTCACCAAAGTGGTCTAACCCCAAGTGCTCCCCACTGCACCACACTGCCTGCTAGTAGAGAACGGGGAGAGTATTGGGGAAGAGTAAAGCACAACTGTAGAGCACAGGGAACTCTACTCAATACTCTGTAAAGACCAAGTGGGAAAAGAATCTAAAAAAGAGTAGATATATGTATCTGTATAACTGATTCACTTTGCTGGACAGCAGAAAGTAACACAACATTGTAAATCAACTATACCCCAATAAAATTAATTTTAAAAATAAATAAAATAATGGGACTTCCCTGGTGGTCCAGTGGTTGAGACTCCGCACTTCCACTGCAGGGGACATGGGTTCTATCCCTGGCTGGGGAACTGGGATCTCGCGTGCCGTGCGGCATGGTCAAAAGAAAAAAAAAAAAGGGAAGCCCCCCACTATATTTCAATAAGGGGGAAAAAGGAATAAAGCACAGAGGAGTTTCTGGAAGGGGCCTGTAAAGATGCCAAGGAATGTCTGTGGGAGTGGAATTTAATGTACAGGAGGAAAGTTCAATGGGTGAAGGAGGTAAGGGTGGTGGGGATGCTGAGGGCTTTTCTTCTGGGGACAACAGACTCACTGGAAGTAGGGTTATCAGGAGAGAGCTTGTAGCCTGGAGCTGGGAAGTCCTTGGTTTCTGACCCCTCTGTTGAGATGATTCTCCTTACTTCAGCCAATGTTCTATTACCCTCAGGAGTGGAAAGCCAGTTCACTTGACGATTGTAAAGATAAATGCATGAGGGCTTCCCTGGTGGCGCAGTGGTTGAGAATCCGCCTGCCAATGCAGGGGACACGGGTTCAAGCCCTGGTCCGGGGAGATCCCACATGCCATGGAGCAACTAAGCCCATGCGCCATAACTACTAAGCCTGCACTCTAGAGCCGCAAGCCACAACTACTGAGCCCACATGCCACAACTACTGAAGCCCATATGCCGCAACTACTGAAGCCCACACACCTAGAGTCCATGGCCCGCAACAAGAGAAGCCACCGCAGTGAGAAGCCTGTGCAATGCAACGAAGAGCTCGCAGCAACGAAGACCCAACGCAGCCAAAAATAAATAAATAAATAAATTTATTAAAATAAATAAATAAATGCATGAGAAACAAAGCAACATACTACGTTCTGGCAAGATACTTTGCCTGCCAGATACCACTAATGCCGAGCTAGCAATAGCTAGTGGTAGAGCGTGTTAGACACAGACTAGCACTAAGCCAACATCTTTCTCTTTGATGGTATCAAAAGGATTAAAAAAGACTCAAGTGCAAAGTTACTTTTAAAAATATATTTTAATTAATTTATTTAATTAATTTCTGGCTGTGTTTATTTATTTTATTTTGGCTGTGTGTGTGGGCTTTCTCTAGTTGCAGCGAGAGGGGGCTACTCTTCATTGTGGTGTGTGGGCTTCTCTGTTGCGGTAGCTTCTCTTGTTGCAGAGCATGGGCTCTAGGCGCGTGGGCTTCAGTAATTGTGGCTCTCGGGCTTCAGTAGTTGTGGCACACAGGCTTAGTTGCTCTGTGGCATGTGGGATTTTCCTGGACTAGGGATTGAACCTGTTTCCCTTGCATTGGCCGGCGGATTCTTAACCACTGCGCCACCAAGGAAGTCCCAAGCAAAGTTACTTTTTGCCATCAAATCATCTCTGGGACACCAGTGATACAGCCCGCATCGTCTGGGAAACATTGCTCTGGGCCAGACTCCTGAGGGTGCAAAGCCGAGTGGTCAAGCCAGACTTCCCCATCTACCACTGACCTAACGTTATGTGCTGGTACCTTGTCTCCAAAGACAGCCCCCAACAATCTCTCCCATCTCTGTGCCATGTCGCTCCTCCTACCAGGACACAGAGGCTATCTCCACTCCCGTGAGTCTGAGCTGGCCTTGGGACTCACCTTGAACAATAGAATGCACCAGAAGGGAAGTGTGCCAGTTCTAGCCCAGGCATTAACTGACGGCATCTGCCTGGACTCCTTGGGGCCCTGGGCTGCCATGCGAGAAGCTCACTTTGCTGGAGAAGGAGGTCCAGCCACCACAGTTGAACTTCCAGCTGAATGTAAACAAATGAGTACCCCACTGCCACCACAAGGAGCGCAGGTGCTGCCCAGCTGAGCCCCCAGAATCATGAGAAGTAAATAGCTGTTCTTTTAAGTCACTATGTTTTGGAGCAGTTTTAACACAACAGTGGGCAACTGACCATATGCCAAGCACCGCCAACAGCCTTACACGTGTTATTTGTTTAATCCTACGGCATCCCTGGGAGAAATGTTACCTTTCGCTCCATTTTACAGATGGGAAAACCCAGGCTCACAAGGGTGACATCACCATGCCCGTGGTCTCACAACTAGAAAGTGCTGGAGTGTAGACTGGACCTAGTCTGTCCAGCTCCAAGATGGGCAGGACAAGGGGCTGGCTGGGAGACCAGGGGAGAACCCGTGTTCCCATGCCAGGAGAGAGAGACAGGTGCTGCCCAGCTTGCTCTCGTCCAGGACCGTTCTGGTGCCCCGGCCTGAGTGCAGCCGGCTGAAGAGGGCACTGCAAGATAGAACAGGAGGCCAGGTTCTGCATTGGGGGTTAACGTGGGGAGAAAGGGGCTCCGTGACCAGGAACTCTTTGACTCAGACGGACCCCAGCCCCCCACCCTGCCTGGGACACCACCAGACTTCACATGGTCCCAATTGGATATTATCTCTGAGACGGTCTCCTGGCTTGTCCAGCTTGCTAACCCCGGGACCCACGTGGCCAGCCTCCTGCTACCCAGTGCCCATGCCGTGATGGATACGGGGCTGCCCACTGTGGGCATTTCCCCGGCACAGAGGTCCCTCCTGCCTGTCTACTGGCATCCTGCCAAATAGTCTTTTCGTGTCACAAGCTAAACCTGAAATTCCCCTCCTCCCTTGATCCTGGATGCTTAGATGGCTGAGAGGGGTCATTAACGACACTAGTACCTCCTCAGGCCCGTAGAGCCCGCACTGTGATTCAGAGCTGGGTGCCCAGGGGTCCCTCCAGGCATCTGTTTGCGTGAATTTACTAACAGACAGGTGGGCATTCCGTGGAGGGCAGAGGAGAGAAGGGATGTTTCTGGTGCCGTAGCCTGGGACGGAGGGAGACAGGAGAGGAATGCAGTGAAATCAACAGAGAGGACTGTGGAGTGTCGCTCTCAACCTCCAGTCCACCCTTCTCTGGAGACGTCAGAGAGCTGAAAGCCACATTTCTCAGAACTCGCTGGCAATAGGGATCCGGGTGCAAATTAGTTTCCCCCTAATATAGACGCATTGGGTGGTATTTGGAAGCAGCAGTGAATGCCCTTTTGGGCTGCTTTTGCTCCCGGGAAACGTGGAGGAAATGTGCCATTTTTCTGCCGCAGCCTCCCAGGGGCCATTCTGTAGCTTCCTGGCTGTTGAGAGGCCGGTTTGGCAGAAGTAGTAGCAGCTTCCTGATCCCTGGATGGCAGCCATGGGGTGTGATCTTGAACTCTGAGCTCCAGTGGGGCCTCAGAGGGAGAAGTCCCTGGTGGGTCCCAGATGGTCACCTCCTCTTCTGGGAGATGTCGTTCTCCTGACTTGGGCAGGGCCACACCTTTCTGGTAGGGCCACACCTTCCTGGTAGGAGCCACGTCTCGCTCTGCCTGGATGCTTGTCTTCCCTCTTCTTGTTACCTCTCCTCCCTCTTTCAACCCTCTCCCCACGAGAGCAGCTCAGTTTCCAAACTGTCACTTATTCTGTAGATTCGAAGGTGGCCCCTGGGCTTGCAGGAGGATGGACAAAGAATCCAGAGGTTGACAGTGTAGCCCTGGAGCTGTCACTCACCACCTGAGCCCTGGGGAGCACGCCCTTTCTTTTGTGGGCCTCAGTTTTCTAACCTGTAAAATGATAGGGCTGAAATGAAAGTTCCCTCCCAGCTTGAACCTACGATGATTCATTGCACAAACACACGTAATTGAGGGTCTGCTGTCTGACAGGTACTGGGCTGGGTGCTGGGGCAACAAGATGAATGGGGCCTGGTTTTTGCAGAGCTCACCTTCTAGAAGACAGGCAGGTGAATAAGCACGGAATTAAACCACAGAGGGCTATGTGCTGTGCCGTGGTTGAAAGAATAGAACTCTACCAGTCTTGTGAAGAAAGCAGTAGTGTCCTGGCTCCCTGCCCCCCACCTCCACCCCTCCACCCCACCCCCAGTCCCCCCACTCTCAATTCTTTTAGATGATTCCTTTGAGTTTTAGCATCATACATATCTGTAGAAAAGAGACTTGCATCGCTACTTTGTGACTTTTCAGTTTTAGGTGCCAATTAAGTTCTCACTTTATAAGATGTAGATTAAATTCCCTTTTATCCACCCTCCCCATTAGAACCGTCCCCCAGAACCCCTTCGTGTCTCCCCATTCTCCCAATATGGTTACATTATCCTCTTGGTTAAATGGGATCTCAGTGTCTTCATTTTTATGACTAAATGGTATTTATAGTTAAACCATGTAGTTAGTATATTATTACTATTTCAACATTTTTTTCTCTCTAGAGTGAGCTGCCCTTCTTTATTTGCTTAGTTTTCCTCATACATATTAGTGATTCAATCTCTAAATCTTCCCTGGTAGTGTGGATCTTATCTCAAAATGTCCAAATTTTAGGCATTCTGTGCACTTCATCTTCTTGAAGAAATCTCTCCCAGAGCCCTTTCGCTTCTCCAGGAGGACCTGCTTGCTCTCTACTCCTGGCACGGATCCTAATCTCTCTCTTATGTTGATTTTCTGCTTTCTTTTTCTTGTGTTTGGGGGAGGGAACACATCCTCCACCCTCCCACTGTGAGAAACGGTAAATGAGAGTTGCAGTTTGGGGAGAATTTGCATGTCTCAACATGTTTTTATTTTACAAATTAATAGTTTAGCAGGGTATGGAATTTTAGGTTGGAAAAAAATCTCTTAGAACTTCTACGGCAATGCTCCATCATCTTCTATGACAGTGCTGTTGAACAACCAATGCTGTTTTGAGTCCCGATCCTTTCATGTGACTCAGTTTTCTCTCTAGAAGTTTGTAGCATCTGTGTCTCCAGTTCTGAAATTCCATGATGCTGTGCTTTGGTGAGGGTACATTTTTATATGCTCATTGGCCTGTTCAGTTTGGAACTCATGTTCATCAATTCTGGGAAATGTTCTTGAAATACTTTTTTTTTTTTTTTAATTTTTTTTTTTTTTGCGGTGACGCGCAGGCTCAGCGGCCGTGGCTCACGGGCCCAGCCGCTCCGCGGCACATGGGATCCTCCCGGACCGGGGCACGAACCCGCGTCCCCTGCATTGGCAGGCGGACTCTCAACCACTGCGCCACCAGGGAAGCCCTTGAAATACTTTTTAAGGGATTTTCTCTTCTCTGTTTTTTCTGTTTTCCTTCTTTGTTTTTGTTTCTTTGTTTGCTTGCTACAGTTTGGGAGGATATCTTTAACTTCCAGTCTTCCTGTTTAATTTTCATTCCTGTTACGTTTTAAATTTCTGAGACCTCATTTTGTTCCCTGAATGTTCATTTTTATAGCATCTTATTCTTATTTCATGGATGCAATATCACATTTCTCTGAGAATAAGTAATTTTTTTAAAAGTTTCTTTCTGTCTGCATAACAGTTTCCTCCAAATTGCTTTCATCTGTTTGTTTTGACCTCTGTTTTCACATTATATGCTTTCCTCATATGTCTGCGAATCTTTGGGTTTCTGTTTTGTTTTGTTTTGTTTTTTTAGTTTATTTAGTTTACTTATTTATTTTTGGCTGTGTTGGGTCTTCGTTGCCGCATGCAGGCTTTCTCTAGTTGCAGTGAGTGGGGGCCACTCCTCATTGCGGTGCGGTGGCTTCTCTTTTTGCGGAGCGTGGGCTCTAGGCACATGGGCTTCAGTACTTGTAGCACGCAGGCCCAGGAGTTGCGGCACACGGGCCCTAGGGCTCATAGGCTTCAGTAGTTGTGGCTCGTGGGCTCTAGAAAGCAGGCTCAGTAGTTATGGCGCATGGGCTTAGTTGCTCCACGGCATGTGGGATCTCCCCGGACCAGGGCTCGAACCCGTGTTCCCTGCATTGGCAGGCAGATTCTTAACCACTGCACCACCAGGGAAGCCCCTGGTTTCTGCTGAAGCATGGAACTCTAAAAGCTTTGCAACTGTGGGCAGGCCTTTGCTGCCTCTGCCCTTTAGAAACCCTTGATGTCAGAGTCCTTCACCCAATCCCCTGTAGTGGTCCTGCCTCTCCTACATCAGTGTTTCCTCCAGCCCAAAGGCCCTCTATTTTACTCACTCCAGAATATGCATCTCCCATCATCTACAGTGGTACAGGGAGGGGAAGGGACCTGCCTGCACAGAGTAGGGGAGGGATCTGGAGGACTAACTGCTCCTTAAACTGACTTTCAACTAGTTTGCTTTTTTTTTTTTTTAATAGACTTTATTTTTTAGAGAAGTTTCAGGTTCACAGCAAAATTGGGTGGAAAGTGTAGAGAGTTCCTGTATACCCCCTGCCCCACACATACCCAGCCTCCCCCGTCATCCACATCCTCACCCCAGGGGACATTTGTTACAACTGATGGACCTACACTGACATATCATTGTCCCCAAAAGTCCATAGTTTACATGCAGGGTTCACCCTTGGTGTTGAACATTCCATGGGTTGGGACCAATGTATAAAGACAAGTATCAACCATACAGTCTCACAATGAGTATTTTCACCGCCCTAAAAATCCTGTGCTCCACCTTTTCATCCCTCCCTCTTCCCAGCCCCTGGCAACCACTTACATTTTACTTTTTAAAATTCACCTTTATCCCTACTTCTAGAGGTAACCAAGGTAACCCATGCCAACCCTCCCCTGACCTCTGGGCCCTGAGTGCAGAGCGGGGGGAGGCAGGGAGATTGCCTCTCAGCTGCCCTCTTCACTGGCTGAGGACTCAGCTTTCTCTGCCCATCCTCTCTCCATCTTCTGAAACTTGTTGCCGTTGTTTTCTCCCTTGTTCTTTTTTTTTTTTTTTTTTGCTGTGCCGTGGATCTTGCGGGGATCTTAGTTCCCCAACCAGGGATCGAACCCAGGGATCTTGCAGTGAAAGCAGAGTCCTAACCCCTGGACTGCCAGGGAATTCCCTCCCTTGTTCTATTGTATTTGTTTCTATGAGTCTACACCCTAAAACAAGTCTCTCTGCTGTAGTTTAGCAGGGCTTCAGGATGGCTGGAAGGGAAACGCATGAGCTCAACTGGCCACCTTTAATTAGAAGCTGCTCCAGTTGGATTTTCTGTTGTCACCTCAAATTCAGCTTGACCCAGACACCCCCCCCCCCATCTTCTCCTGCAAAATAAGCTCCTTCTCTTAGGAGATTCTTAGTAGGTTCTGATTTCTGCCAGTGGCTTCCGCTGCTCTGTTACCTAAGGCTTAACACCATAGGGTCCTCTCTGCACCTGTGCGTCCCTTGCCTCCTGTTCATGAAACTAGTCTTCCCTCTGGTGTCCTTCCCGTTCCCCCTCCTCTGTTCACAGAGGCCACCCAGATCTAGCCTCTCACACCCAGGCCTGAAGGAACGGCCTGATACTGATCTTCAAGCATCCTCCCTTCACATTTAACCCACGAAATGTCTTCAGACAAACAGACTTGCCATGGTCGTGTCATTCACGGCTCAAAAATATTTTGTCTAGAGTAAAAAGTGCCAATTTCTGAGTTAGGTAGGGGAGTTTCTACAACATGACTCCTAGCTGCCTCTCCTGGCCTCATTGTCCTGCTAGGACCGCTGGGCGTGGTTACGGCCACTCTGAACACACACTGGCCCTTCCTGACTCTGTTCCCTCTGCCTGCACACCTTTCAAGACTCAGCTTAAATGCTGCCTCTGATGCAAAGCTTCACAAGTTATCCCGGGGAAGTTGCCAACACCCTCTTCTGTGTTCCCAACCTCAAGTCGAATGTCCTATAGTGCCATTTTTCTTTAAAAAAAAAAAAAATTTATTTATTTTGGCTGCACCAGGTCTTAGGTGCGGCATGCGGGATCTTTAATTAGGCATGCGGACTCTTAGCTACTGGCATGCGCGTGGGATCTAGTTCCCTGACCAGGGATCGAACCCGGGCCCCATGCATTGGGAGCGCGGAGTCTTACCCGCTGGACCACCAGGGAAGTCCTGTATTACCATTTTTCGGCTTACATATCTGTCTCTCTTTGGGGTTCTTTGAGGGGAGGGACTGTGTCTTATCTATCTTGTACATTCAGGGCTTAGCTTGGTGCCTTGTATACATTAA
The DNA here is from genome assembly GCF_002837175.3 of Physeter macrocephalus. NCBI lineage: Eukaryota > Metazoa > Chordata > Mammalia > Artiodactyla > Physeteridae > Physeter > Physeter macrocephalus. The sequence goes on along the minus strand of NC_041231.1, from coordinate 75,784,605 downwards.
GTTCTCAATAAATGTTGAATGTATGAATGATTGACTTTATAGTTATACTTCATTATTTGTGTCTATTCTTTTCTATGCTGCTGCCTTCATTATCACCATATTAATAACCCTTTGATAGGAAGATCGTTTTAATAATTAAACTCCCTGCAAGTGTCATTAGAAGGACCTTCTTTGTACCAAAGATTGCTCGCAGCAAAAGGGAAAAGAGTATGTTCTTTTTGCATGTGGCCTAGCTTCATTTATTATTTTACTTCTTTACATATCCGTGTTCTTTCTCCAGCTGCTCTGTAAGCCTCGCCAAGGGCAGGGCCTGTGCCTAGCTCTTCCTTCCAGCATTCTCCATAGCACCCAGCACCAGCCTAGGTAGAGAGTAGGGGCTCAGGGAAGATTTGTAGATGGAACGCGTGTGCTCTGAGGTCGGGGAGGATAAGTGGGCCGGTCTGGGGTGACTCTCTGATGTGGAAGCAAAATCAGGAAGCCCAGCTGGGCCTGGGTCAGGCCTGGGAGGAGGGAGATGGCAAGGTCCAGCGTGGACTATGGGAGAAGGCATCTGGGAACAGCCCATCACAGCCAAGTGTTCTTTGGGAAGCAGGCAGAAGAGGAAGGTGAGGAAGGAGGGAGAGCGAGGGAGGAGAGGAATGTGTGTGAACAGAGGGGCAGAGTGGGGTGGGAGGTGGCCAGTGCAATGGGGGAGGGGCTAAGTGGGTGGGAAGGCCTCCAGGGTCAAGGCCTCAGGGCGATTTCTTCACTCTAGGGGCTGACCAGCCCCGGCCCCCCCACTCCCCTGCCTCCCGTTCGCCTCCGGAGCCCCACTTTGCACTGTGGGCATCAGAGCCACCTTCAACTTCATTGCTGCTGAATCTTCCCTCCCTCAAGTGAGTGTCACCAGGTCCAGGCCTCTGCTCCGGGATGGTGTACCCTGCTCCCTCCCTCCCTCCCCTGGTGAGTCCCATGACCGATTCCAGACTCTCCCTCCCAAAGGGGGCCCCACCCCTCTTCCTGAGCAGCTGTGGTCGAGTCCTGGGGGAGAGACTGAGAAAGGAGATGTGAGAAACACCTAATCTGATGGAGCAGGGAGGGTCCACTCACAGGCACTCATGGGAGAATCAACCCGAACCTCTGCTGCCCTCTCCCCACCCCGCTTAAATATGTATCAGAAAACACAAAATCATTACAGCCGAGAAAACTAATAGCAAAACCTTTTCTTGACATTCCATGGCGGTGTCTCCTCCCCTCCGCCTCTGGGGTCCTCGTCTCTGTCTCCCTTTGCTGCTAAACTCAGTGAGGGTGAGAGTCCCCCCCTCGCCTCCTTACTGCTCCACACAGGGACTCCTTCATGCAGCTCTCCTGTGCTCCTCCTCTCCTCGGAAACTATGCTGTCCTAGGGTGCCAGGGGCCTCCTGTTGCCAAGTCCATGTTGGTGGCGGTGTCATGGAGCCCGAAGCTGTCCCTGGCCTTGCCTTCCGTGAGCACTGCAGCCCTGCCACTGCAGAGCCCCTGCCTCGGCCTCGGGACCGCCCTCTCACCAGTTCTCCTCCCTCCTTGCCCCCTGACCATCTCTGTCTTCCTTCACAGCCACGCCTCTTGCCCCACGACCAGATGTGGGCCCAGATGTGCTTCACCAAGGTCCATGTCTCCAGCCCCTCTGCACGGGGCCAGCTGGCTGTCCTGCCCCTCCCTCCAGGCCCAGTTGAACATCGAACCTCTTCCTTGGCTCTGTCTTGAGCCCAGAGGGGCTGAAAGCATGAGATTTCTTCCTCTGGCCCAGGACCCAAACCTTGGAATCGCTCCTCTTTTGTTTTTAAATGAAATATTCCAGCCACACAAAGGTACAGGGAATAATGGAATGAACCCCTCCTGTGTTCCCACCAGCTGGCTCAAGAATAAACCATTATCGATATACTTGAAGCCCCTTGAGTACCCCTCCCCATCGCATCTCCCCTTCCCCAAAGAGGCAGCCACCATCCTGAATTTGTTATTTATCATTCCTACAAATTCTTTAAACGTTCGCTACACGTGTATGTGCCTTACATGATATATAGCTTTCATATGCATGGCTTTAAGCATTATGTAAATGGCAGCACTATGTATCTTTCTTCCATTTTCTCCCCTTCAAATGTACCCTGCTGACGACAAGTAGCTCTGGTGTATCCCCTTTTCTCTGCAGTCTAATATTCCATTGTGAAAATGTGCCACACTCGACGTCCCCCCATCCTGTGAATAGACATTTCAGATAACACTCAGCTGAGGTCATTCTGGACCTCTCTTCTCTCGTGCAGTCACCTGGTCCCAGTTTCTACTCTGTTGTTCAAAAAGCTTCCTGACATCATTTTCCAAAGCAACCTCCCTCTTTGGGACTCCTTCGCCCATCACCTGGACAACCCCAGTAGCCACCTAATGGCCCCTGCAGCCCCAGCTTAGCCCACTCGCCCCACAGCTACTTTCTCCCCGCACCTGATGGCAGTTGGTTCCCCTCTGCTCTAAACCCCCTCCTGAGGGCTGCCCCTGGCCCCCAGCCTGGACTCCCAGCTTACCTTTGGACCCTCCAACAGTCACTCCCACTGGCTTTCCAGTATCATCTCCGAGTCCTGCAGCCTCTCTGGCCTTCTTGACTCTCCCCTAAACGCCCTAACCCATCCCACCCCTGCTTTCTCTGGGTGGTTGCCCCGATTGCCAGGCTCTCCTGCTGAGCCTTATCTTTCCCTCGAGGCTACTACAGTGCCGTATCTTCTCCAAGAAGCCTGCTCTGAACACCTCTGCAGGCCACAGCACGGCGTGATGGAATCACTGATTTCGCCCCTGCCAAGCTCACTTAGGTATTTATTGAAGTACCAGACTGTCCCCTTCTGATGTAAACTCCTCGGTGACATGGGCCTCAAGCTTGAATCTTCAGCAGCAGAACGAGCAGCATCGCTGCTGACAGGGTATCAGCAGGCGTGGGCCCGTATGCATGCTTCACATCCACGATTCCATTGAATTCTCCCCTCGATCTTCTGAGGAGGCAGGGATTCTGATCACCACTTTATAGATAAGGAGACTGCACCACAATTCACGTGCCGGGGGGCCCAGCCCGGTGCCGGAAGAGGTAAATGTGGGTCGGCAATGACAGTGGTGGGCCAGGTTTCTGTCAGTCCACTGGCTTCTCTGCCCCTGCCTCTCTCGCCTCACTCAGCCCTTTGTTTTCTGCCACGTGAACCTTCCTGAAGCTCCATCTAGGCCTACCTACAAGCTTGGAACGTTTCTCCTCTCCCCGCTTCCTACCCAAGTTTCCCTCTCCCAGCTGCAGCCTCTCTTCCAGGGAGTCCTCCAGGAGTGCACCGGTCCCCTCACCCCCATGGTAATTGGCATCCAAGACCACATTTTGTTAACAGCTATTATGTGCTGTGGGCCTAATATGCACTAGACATGTTTTGATATGCTGTACAATTAATCTTCTCAACAAGCCAGTGACGATCACCCCACCCGTCTACAGACGAGGAAACTGAAGCCCAGAGAGGTCAAGAAGTTTTCCCAAGGCCACAGTCAGCAAGTAGCAGAGGCAGGATCTGAACCCCTGCAGGCCCTGAGTTTTCTCCCCTGCGGTCCTCGGCACTTGGCTGATCACCGTCAGTTTCCCAGCCAGAGAACCAGCTCTCTGAGAGCTGAGTCCCGTGCGTCTCTGGTGTCTGCCCACCCATGTTCCTGCATTTGGCCTGCTCCTGAGCCCAGGCAGTGCCCGATGGAGACAGTCTGAGTTCCAGGTCTGAGAGCAGGAGGGGCCCTGACCCCTAGCAGGGGTAGAAGCCTTCTACTCAGGGCCAGGAGCTCCAGAATACCCACCCCACCCTGTACCAATCTTGCTAATTCGACCCATCTCCCAAAGTGGCCAGTGCCCCCTCCCCACACCCCCTCTTGGGTAGGACAGAGGGCCTTTCAGCCTTGGCTGCCACCGTGACCACCTTCTTGGGAGGGGCTGTTTTTCTAAACTTCTGAACCTGAGGTGGAGGCAGACCGCAGGCATGGAGGGGACCTGGGCCTGTGTGATGGGATGTCACCGTGACTACCGTGTGGTATGTGTCCCTGCCCTGGCTGGCCACAGGATAATTGCAGGCTTTCAAGATGGAAGGGACCTCTTGGTGTAAACGTAGCTAATTAGCAGCACGTGTGTGTGTGTGTGTGTGTGTGTGTGTGTGTGTGTGTGTGTGTGTGTGCGTGCGTGCGTGCGTGCGTGTGTGCGTGCGCGCGCGCGCCCACCCCCACCCCTGCCCAGGGGCCTCTTTGCCTTCACTGCTCAGACTCACTCCGTTTTCCAGCAGAAGGACCCCCAGTACCCCCCTCCCAGCCTGATTAGTTTTATACAACATTTCAGCCTTCTTTCTCCGGTTCCCCCTGTCCCTTAGTGACATTCCAAGCCCCAACTTACCTCAATCTGCCTAGAGAAGAACAGCATCTGGGGAACTCTGAATTCAGAGCCTGATTCCTGGCTCTGAGGCACCCTGTAACTCAGTTTCCCCTTTGGGAGTCTCCCACAAGGGGTGGGGGGAAAGCCAACGTGTATAGCGTCACTAGAAAGCTGAGACTAAGGCGCCGAGCCGCTGTCTTCCCTTCCCCCACTGCAAACCAGATTCCTCATTCTTAATGCTTCATCTGTTAGCCTCTGAGTCCCTGAGTCTCAGTTTCCTCATCTGTCAAATGGGGATAATAACAGTATCTAACTCAGAGTTGTTGTGAGGATTACACAAAATATAAGGCTTCTAGAATAGTGTGTGGTATGCGATAAGAACATTAAATGTCAGTAATTATTGTTACCATTAAAAATCTTTACTGAGCCCTTGTGGTGCGCAGTGTACTAGGCTCCAGAGGCCTCATGTCACCAGATCCCGCTCATCTCTCTTCTCCTATTTCTGCTCAGGGTGCTTCATACGTCACAAGTTGGAGGGGGTCTGGAAGCTCCCAAACAGCAGCAGGAACCCTCTTCTGCCCTAGGCTAGAGACTACTCTCAGGAACATGGGGTTGTAGGGCCGTGGTTGTCACAGGAAGTTGCGCGCCCTCTCCCCACACCCCCACCTCCCATCCTCCCCTGGAGGGCAAGTTTGCCCAAAGAGGAGCAGAAGCTCGGCTTTGTCTGAAGCGCCCTCTGCTGGCCGTCGGCGAAGGCCTTGGTCAAGGGCGGCGAGTTAAATAGAAGGTTGGGGGAGAGTAGAGCCTTCTGAATGTGAGGGGAAGGGGACTTCTGCCCGATGCAGAGCCCACCGTGCCACCACCTTCTCACCCTCAATATGCTTGGCTTGGAGTTTGTTTTTTTTTTAACCAGCCTGAGAACAGTTTCCAAAGACAGCTTCTCTCTCCCCTGGTAAATGCAGAAATAGACCAGGACAAGCAGCCAGCCAGAGCTAACAACCTGCCCAACAGCTGCACAGAACAGTAGGAAGGAGAGCAGCTAGACAGCATGCAGAACTTCCTGACAGCAAAACATGATTGGGGGTGGGATGTGGGAGGCGGTTCTTATTTAGAAGGTAACGGTGTAATGATGGGGAGGAGTGTCCCGCGTGGGATCTGTCAGATCAGAAAGGAAATTAATTATTGAGTCTGTACTCAGAAGACGGAGGACCACAGCAGCCTCCTGTTTCTCATTGTAAGACCTTCTTCTCTGCCAACCCCTGGGAATCATCTTCACCCCATGTCCAAATGTACTGACCAGACATTTGCTGGATCCCTGTGGGGAGGAATCAAAAAAAAGGACTCAAGTTTGAAGCAGGAGAAACTGAGGTTAGATCACTGGAAGGACTGTCCTGGAAGTGAGGCTGGGTGTATCCTTGTCCCTCTAGAGTCTCCCATGTGGGAAGGATGCTCCCAGGGCCAGCCTAGAAAACAAATCTTCCGTGGGTAGAGTAGGGAGTTTGGCAGCCAACACCTCTGGATTTTCTAGAAGGCTGGTGGGTTCCGAGGGGAAGGGGGGGAGGGGAAGCGGCGGCTGCAGTGAAACTGAGGGTAACTGCTTTATTGCGTTGTAGAGAATGCCGTTGTCCACACCAATTACATGCAGCTAGTTCTACCGTACAGAACCCTGGTGGCCTCCACGGAGGGCGAGGTGGGGCAGATTACTATATTATCAGTGCCACTTGTTCATAGCGTCTGGTGGGCGAAGGGTGGGGATTCCGAGCCCCCACGCTGAGCTCCCCTGGCCTGACCTGGCCAGGCCCCTCCTGAGATGCCCTCTGAAAGGAGGGACAGGGGATTCACCCTGGGCTCTACAACAATGTCCAGAGGATTAGAGCAGGGGGAGAGGAGGCAGGGTGGACAGAAAGTGGGGAGAGTGAGACAGAAGGACACAGATGATGGTTGAAAGGAGTAGGAAGGGCCTGAGACCCATAAGTCAGCGGAGACTCAATCTCCAGCTCCTGCTGGCTCTTTTCAGCTCTACTTCCCTCAAGCTTGGCTTTCGTAAAGTTCCAGCAGTTTGGTGATTTGTGGGGTTACTGATTCCAGTTCTGCTGCTTTCTCAAAATCTTCCCCCCTCTCTCTGCACTTCCGCCAAGTACACACACTCCTTCCTGCGCCCTGCTCTGGAGGAGGGAGTGTTTGGAAGGTGAACACAGTTCGGGGAGTAGGGAACTGGCCGATAACCCAGTAACGGCACTGGGGTCTGAGGAAGGCGGAGCGGGGGTCGCTTGTTGGGGTGGGGCAGCAGATGGGGAGCCAGGACTTGACGCCTTTAACAGCCTGCACCTTTTCCTCCCCCAGCTGTTGGGGTCCAGACTGCAATAACCTCTTTTTCGATCTGAGCCCACCAGTGCTATGACACTGCACACAGGGGTGGGCGAGCATTTCAATGCCCCCCCCGCGCGCGCGCGCGCACACACACACACACACACACACACGCACACACACACCAAACTTCTGGAAGGGAGAGGCTGAGGCCATTTTTTTTCTAAATATAGAGAAAGATTTGGGATTGGGGCATGAGAGTCACTTTGCTAAGATAAAGCACCGAGTGCCACGGTGTGCTTCCGCATCCTTGTCTGTGTCGCAAGCCACTTCATTTGCATCTATCCATCTCATTCCTCCCTTGTTGCTGTCTGTGTCTACAGAGTGTACTCAGTGCTTCAGTGACAATCCCGGGAAATCAAAGTACCGAAGGATCCCCATCCTCACCGAACTGAGTAAGTTGTGTTTCAAGGACAGAATTCAAGGGAGCAGTCTTTGTGTCTGTATTTGATGTCCCAAGGGTGTCTTTAGGATCCACAGTCAAAGGACTGAGGACCAGAATGGGGCCCAGAGACCATTATGTGTTTGACTGGATGCTATATTGGGCTTTTACCTGTTTGGTGACGTTGACATCCTCCAGCAGAGCCTGTCATATCTGGGTGTCAGGGTGCAGGAGTAGCTCCTGCCTTCTCCGTTCTTCCAGGGGAGGGGACGTGGATTTGAAAACTGCAAGAAAGGCTCTCCCTGAACCAAATTCTCTACCCGTCAGACGTCTTCCTCTCCTGCGGTGCTACCAGGGCAGGCACTAGAGTGAGGCAAGTGAGGCCCCCAGGGCGTAGACTTTAAGGAAGGGCTCACTCTTGGGGTCTTTAAATTTTGTGTCTTCTTAATCCCAGCCCTGAGCGGTGCTTTTCTAAAATGGAAATACTCCATGCAGAGATAACAGGATGAGCTGTTATCTCTCATCAACACCTTATGGAAAGCGCACGTATATGAAACTTTCGTAGACGTCAGGAGCCCTGGGGGCAGCAAGAAGGGCAGGGAAGGCAGGTGCCTGTGTGCATTGTTTGTGAGTCACCAGGGTAGACCCTGGGATTTAATACTGATAATCGTTGGTGAGCAAAAGGGAAGTCACCGAAGAGGGGGTGGTACCTTTAACACAGTTTGGACCAACTCAAAGATGATCGCTAAAGCTGCTCCTGGGCGTGAGAGTTGACTCGATTCCATAGCGTAGCAAACATTTTAGTGGGATTTTTATGATTCAGCATGTGTAAGCTGAGGGAGATTTATACGAAACTAGACGAGCAGACCTCATAGTCCCAGAAATGAAGCAGGCAGACATAGAGAGGAACCAGTAGGTGACACCACCACGTGATCTGGGAGTGGCAGTGCACCAGGTGGGCAACAGTCTAGCCACCCTGGACCCCAGAACTTCAGCTCTCCAAATCCACCTTTGAGGATCTCAGATCCCGTGAGCCTGACCTGTACCTGCCAGCCTATCTGTAACCACCCTAAAGCTGTTGGCTGCAGTTCTTATTTATATTTCATTTTTATTTTGCTGCCCTTCTGAGCCATCTCTGCCTCTGAGGTGTATATACACTGAGGACACTGATCAGAAGGCTGTTATGTAAGTTAGAGTGGTCAGGAGGCACCAGCCAGCTTCTCACCGGCCTCAGAAATGCATCTGGTCACTCTCCAGGGATGTACAGCTTTGTTCAAGGAAAGGCGTTCTGGCACCAGGCAGCGCCTGTCAAATTAGCCTAACAAATCACCTGCCAGCTCACTCAGTTTTCGTACTTTGGCCAGCAAGGAAGGGTCACAATGACATGAGAGCTGCAGGTCTGATGGCCAGAACTTTGGTACAGAGTGTACAGTGGCCTGCAGGAAGATGTCTGGGACTGCTGAGGCCACTGGTTTAGGATGACACAGCAAGATCTGGACAGAGGCTCCTGGTGTGTGTGTGTGTGTGTGTGTGTGTGTGTGTGTGTGTGTGTGTGTGTGTGTGT
>NC_041231.1:75734301-75774930 GCF_002837175.3 Physeter macrocephalus | reverse complement strand
GCCCCCCCCCACGCGCGCACACACACACACACACACACACACCACACACACACACACACACACCACACACCTATCCAGGTAGCCCCCAGGAAGACACGGGTGATGGGCCCAGAGGACATCCGGGCATGCGGTCCTGCAGCAGGAACCCTCTCCATCCCTAGAGGAAATCTACTCCCTGATGAAAACACCCAGGCCAGGAACCTGGATTTCAAACCCACGAAGGAACCGGGGCAAGGAGCTGTGACTTTGGGAGAAAACAGGTGAACGATGGAGAGACCTGGTTTGAAATTTCCGAGAATGCTAAGATGACGGATGGAAAAGGGGGCCAGGCGGAGCAGAGAGGAGCCAGAGCCCTGGCTGGGATGAACGTGGAGGTGCCCGTGCCCAGGGCTCAAGCCCACTCCCATACTTGCAGGAAGTGCCCCTTCATGAGCCCCCAGCTGTCCAGAGCCATCTTTGTGCTTTCACGCCCCTGCCCCCCCTCCCCTTGCTGACACACGCAGGGCCCTGTGAATAGAGGACGTTTAATATTTCTGTGCTGGTCAAACAGAACACAGGTGGGGAGTACATAGGGGAGGGGGCGGAGGGCCCCCTGCCTCTTGGGAGGGGTGGCTTGTGAAGGGGTGTATGTGGGGGGTTTCTTGGGAAATAGTCCAAGGAGTCTTCTCAGCAAAGGGGCCTGGCCTGGGGTGTCATAAGCATCAAATACACCCAGTCCTTGGCCTTAAGTTGGGGTCCCCCATAGGGGGTCTGTGGAGAGTCTCACTTTTTTTCCAGCTCCTTTGCTGGAATCCACACTCCCAGTGTGATGGGGGACTTGGTCCTGGAGAGAGGGGTCTGGAGAGCCCCCAGTAAGCAGCCCAGGGTTGGGAAGAGGGCTCCCGTGCCCACCGCCCAAGGGGCCGAGAACCCCGCAGGGTGCCGAGGGCTGCCCATCTCCTCCCCTCTGCCTGCTTTCCTTCCCCCGGGGCCGGGCAAGAGCAGAGGGGAGGTGAGCAGGGCCGCCAACCTCTACTGAGTCCCAGGGTCCTCAGGGTGGGGTGGAGGGAGGGTGGAGAGAGAGGGTCTTGGCCACCAACAGACACTGTAAACTTTGGTTTAAAACAATAACTTAAGTTGGGGAGGGCTTCCAGCCCGGGGCCGGGAGAGCAGGGCGTATGGGAGGCGACAAAGGAAAAAGCCAACAAAAAGTTTTGGTTTTTGCTTCCGGCATAAGAAAGGTCTTTGGTCATCTGTGTAACTGGGGGGAACGGGACAGGGAAGGGGTGCTGAGGGCGGGTGAGGGAAGACTGCGATGGGGGACCTGAAGGCTGGGGTGGGAGTGACCTGTCGGGTCACAGCAGCCACCGTATCCATCCCACCCGCCCCTCAAGCCTGGTTTCAGCCTGGCCTTTCCCTGGGACACAGGTAGATGCTTCCCGCAGTCCTGGCACCACCTGGGGCCCCAACTCCAGCCTCAAGGGTAGCTCGGCCGCCTTCAGCGGCTCCACCTCCACGAGTGCACCGGGCACAGGCCTCTGTGGAGAAGGTGGGCACCGGGCCACTTCCTATGCTCCCTGGCCTGGGGGGCAGCACCCAGCAAATGGGGGTGGAGGCCCAGTTCGGCCTGCAGGGGACCTGACCTGGAACCAGGCAGCCCTGCTCCCACAGAGCCCCCCAGGGCACTCCACTTGTCCCCCCCCCCCCTCCGCCCCTCACCAGCTGTGGCTCTTGATCGGGCACAGCTGAGGGGCAGGTTTTTTCTGGGGCTGCTCTGAGACTTTAGCTGCCCCCAGCCCAGGCCAGGGCAGGGGTAGGAGCGGGGGTGGAGCTACTTCTTCACAGTAAGGACAAGAAGGTAGAAGGGAGCACAAATTAGGGAAACGGGGGCCTCTGGCCAGAGAGTACTGCCAGAGCAAGATGGGGGGGCCCTGGGTGTGAGAGGGTGGCTCAGCCCCGCCTGCGGGTCTCCATGGCACTGAGGGGCCCTTTGGGGGCGAGCTGGTGGGGGAGGAGGGCCCTGCTGCTGCTGCTGGTGGTTGGGGGGCGGGGGAGGCGGGATTCGGACGTGGGCGGGGGAGTCTGAGGAGGGGTCTGGGCCCTCCGTGTCCTCTGCCGGTCCCAGACCAGGGGTTCTGTGTCCCCTCGGGGGCGGCCGGTCCCTGCCCCCCCACTCCGAGCGTCGTCGTAGGTCAGGTCACCTTGGGAGTTGCTGGCCCAGCCCCCCATCTGAGTCCTGGAAGTGCCTTGAGGTTGGGCGGGGCGAGGAGTCGGGGTAGGTGGGGCCTGGCTTCCGCGAGGGCGGGGTCTCACCCCTGCCCTGCCTGCCCCTAAAGGCCCTTAGGACAGTTCCTCTCCCGGCAGCTCCTCCTCCAGGTCCCTGTCTTCTGGAGGCCCCGAGGTGCTGGGGTTAGGGGGCCCCAAGGGGGGTCCCGGCCGCCTGTCTTCCTCCGCCTCAGCTGGCTCCTCTTTCACCTGCACCTGGTGGCTGTGACAGAAGGGATGATGTGGGCACCCTGGGGGTCCTCTCCGGCCGGCCCCAGCCCAAAATGCGTCCAGGATCTGGGGGCGCAGGGATGTGCCCAGAGCTTGCCTCCCCAGGACCCCCTCATCTCTGAGCCGCTGGGGCCTGACGTCTCCGGTCTGGTCTCCCTTCAAAAACAATAACTTAAGTTGGGGAGGGCTTCCAGCCCGGGGCCGGGAGAGCAGGGCGTATGGGAGGCGACAAAGGAGAAAGCCAACAAAAAGTTTTGGTTTTTGCTTCCGGCATAAGAAAGGTCTTTGGTCATCTGTGTAACTGGGGGGAACGGGACAGGGAAGGGGTGCTGAGGGCGGGTGAGGGAAGACTGCGATGGGGGACCTGAAGGCTGGGGTGGGAGTGACCTGTCGGGTCACAGCAGCCACCGTATCCATCCCACCCGCCCCTCAAGCCTGGTTTCAGCCTGGCCTTTCCCTGGGACACAGGTAGATGCTTCCCGCAGTCCTGGCACCACCTGGGGCCCCAACTCCAGCCTCAAGGGTAGCTCGGCCGCCTTCAGCGGCTCCACCTCCACGAGTGCACCGGGCACAGGCCTCTGTGGAGAAGGTGGGCACCGGGCCACTTCCTATGCTCCCTGGCCTGGGGGGCAGCACCCAGCAAATGGGGGTGGAGGCCCAGTTCGGCCTGCAGGGGACCTGACCTGGAACCAGGCAGCCCTGCTCCCACAGAGCCCCCCAGGGCACTCCACTTGTCCCCCCCCCCCCCTCCGCCCCTCACCAGCTGTGGCTCTTGATCGGGCACAGCTGAGGGGCAGGTTTTTTCTGGGGCTGCTCTGAGACTTTAGCTGCCCCCAGCCCAGGCCAGGGCAGGGGTAGGAGCGGGGGTGGAGCTACTTCTTCACAGTAAGGACAAGAAGGTAGAAGGGAGCACAAATTAGGGAAACGGGGGCCTCTGGCCAGAGAGTACTGCCAGAGCAAGATGGGGGGGCCCTGGGTGTGAGAGGGTGGCTCAGCCCCGCCTGCGGGTCTCCATGGCACTGAGGGGCCCTTTGGGGGCGAGCTGGTGGGGGAGGAGGGCCCTGCTGCTGCTGCTGGTGGTTGGGGGGCGGGGGAGGCGGGATTCGGATGTGGGCGGGGGAGTCTGAGGAGGGGTCTGGGCCCTCCGTGTCCTCTGCCGGTCCCAGACCAGGGGTTCTGTGTCCCCTCGGGGGCGGCCGGTCCCTGCCCCCCCACTCCGAGCGTCGTCGTAGGTCAGGTCACCTTGGGAGTTGCTGGCCCAGCCCCCCATCTGAGTCCTGGAAGTGCCTTGAGGTTGGGCGGGGCGAGGAGTCGGGGTAGGTGGGGCCTGGCTCCCGCGAGGGCGGGGTCTCACCCCTGCCCTGCCTGCCCCTAAAGGCCCTTAGGACAGTTCCTCTCCCGGCAGCTCCTCCTCCAGGTCCCTGTCTTCTGGAGGCCCCGAGGTGCTGGGGTTAGGGGGCCCCAAGGGGGGTCCCGGCCGCCTGTCTTCCTCCGCCTCAGCTGGCTCCTCTTTCACCTGCACCTGGTGGCTGTGACAGAAGGGATGATGTGGGCACCCTGGGGGTCCTCTCCGGCCGGCCCCAGCCCAAAATGCGTCCAGGATCTGGGGGCGCAGGGATGTGTCCAGAGCTTGCCTCCCCAGGACCCCCTCATCTCTGAGCCGCTGGGGCCTGACGTCTCCGGTCTGGTCTCCCTTCAAAGGAAAGGAGGTCTTGGGATGGACAGAGATTGCCTTTGGTTGGGAAGGAGAGAGGAAGGGAGATGACAGAGGATGGAGAAGGGAGGGAAACGAAGAGGATGGGGGGTGGGGCAGGGAGGGGAGCAATGAGAAGGAAGAGAGGGGCCACCTGCCCTGGGAAGAGAGCTGTGCTGAAGGCGACAAGATGGGGACCCCAGCTGCAGGGGGGAGAAGATTCTGCCTTCCTGATGTTTGCGGGGGGCACGGCGGTGGGCTGGGGTCCATGCCATGGGCTCACCTGTACTGGGGTGGGGAGAGGCGAGGGGGGCTGCTGCTGCCGTTGCTGGGCAGCGGCTCCATGGGGGCGCCCACGTCGTCATGGCTGAGGGGCAGGAGGCTGCTGGCGGAGCCAGGGTTCAGCATGCCATGCGCCCGCCGGTGCTGGGCAGCGGCACCATGGGGGCGCCCACGTCGTCATGGCTGAGGGGCAGGAGGCTGCTGGCGGAGCCAGGGTTCAGCATGCCAGGGCTGTTGAGGAGGGGGAAGCTGCTCTCGGCCAGGGCAGCCTGGAGGGCACAGAGTTGGGGCCTGTCAGCGGGCTCCACCCAGTCAAGTGCTGTCCCTTCCCCAGCCCCAGAGAGCCTCCCGTGTGTCCACGGGCTGGCAGATCTCTGGCACCCCCTCCCAAGGCCAGAGCTCCGAAGCTGAGCTGCCTCCCAGCTTTCCTGAGAACCTGGGCCTGACTTCTTCCCTTGCCGGGAGACAGAGGACCCCCACCCCCTGCCCCCGCTGCCACCCCAGATCTGTAAGCCAGGGAAGGGATCACCACTGGCTATGCCAACCTACCCGCTCTGTGCCCCGTCTCTGCCAGGGAGGGTGGGAGAATGTCTCCTCTGAAGACCAGTGTGCTGGAGGGAAAGTGAGGGGGTGGGAAGGCACTGGGCGGGGACCAGTCCACTACCTGGTAGCTGGCGTTAAGTGCTCCATAACTGAGGCCCGAAATCATGTTCTTCACCAGGGTGGGGCTCCTGGAGGAGAAAGAAGGCAGCGTCTGCTTCATTCATTCGCTTGTTCCTCACTCAGGCCTGGACCCTAACTGAGGGCGTGCTCTGTGCCAGGGACTGTCCCATTCATCATCCTGGAAGGCCAGAGTCGGCTGTGCCCCACCTTATTCAATCCTCCCACTGACCTGGCACATCTGGGACCGAAAGCCCCCTTCACAGGTGAGCTGCCGGGGCTTCTAGGGGCCCTGGAATGTGCCCAGGGTCTCAGGGCTGAGAAGTAGGACCCAGATCCCTCCCAGTGTCTGTTCTCCACGTCAGGTGGCCCAGTATTTTCTCTCCAGTCTGGGTTTCCCGATGTCTGGCAAGGTCCGAGTGATAACCTCCATAGTCCCCTACTATAAAATCCACTTTCTTGCCATCCTGAATTTTGGGACATCCAATAAGCCGTGTGCTCAGCCTGTCCCCACATGCTCCACACCAAAGGCTTTTCTGCACAAAAAAGTGTTCAGGAGTTGGGTCAGGAAAAGCAATGGCTTAAGGCCATCCTTCCACAGTGACTATCCCCAGTTTCGAGGGTGTCTCAGAGAGGTTAAGGAACTGGCCCAAGGTCACACAGCTGGTGAGAAGCAGAGGTGTAATTCGAGCCCAGGTCTTTTGATTCCAAGTTGATAACGGGACATGAAGATTCCAAGCATTGTGACTGGCCCATGGGGGCACTCAGAAGGGAATGGCTTTCCTTTTCGGGTCCCAACCCTGCCCCAGCACCCACAGCTGCCTGAGGGTAGCTGAGGCTCTTGTCTGGGGTGAAGGAATCTTTGAGGGGCACAGGCACCCACAGAGAGCCATCTAACTTGCTTCAGAGGCCCAAGATGCGCAGGCAAGCCCACGTGGGGTGCTCGGAGTGGGGAGGTGGTGGCGCTGGAAGGGAAGCTGAAAGAGGAGACCTCCCCCAGGTTCCTCAGTTTCCACTGGAAGTGCTGTGCGGTAGAGGTCAGAGACCCAGCTCTGCCAGGAATCTGCTGTGTGACCACCCTCCAGCCCCTTGTCCTCTCTGGGCCTCCTCTCCCTGTAAAATGAAGAGGTGGGGCCTGGAGATCTCACAGACTGGCTCATCCTGCAATAAGATGGGGGAGAGTGGCCCTGGGGATGGCAGCCCCCTGTCCAACGGCCACACTGGCTGCCATCTGCCCTTGCCCCAGCTCCGGCCGGGGCTACTTTGGGCTTCTGTCTCTCTCTGGTGCCAGGTTCCCCTCAGCTCCTTCCCTCAGTCAGAAGCAGAAGACAGAAATGTCCTCTTCCTAATCATCTGTCACTTCCAGATTCCAGGCTCTCCTGGGCTCCTTCGCCCCTTTTCTCCCCCACCCCCAACCTCACAGCGGGAAGGACCCGGGGCACAGAGGTACCCTGGAGAGGTATGGCGGGGTGGGGGCCCACGTACCCCGTCATCTTTGGTGGTCTCCGCTTCTGATACTCCCGCTCGTCCACAGTCCACACGGCGCCCTTGACGTTCTCCACGCGCACGAAGCACTTGTGCAGGCTGAGGTTGTGTCGCACTGCATTCTGGGGGAGCAGTGTCAAGACGCAGATGCTCAGAGGTGGCCCCTCCTCCACCCGGGGGAGCACAGACAGGAGGGTCCTCAAGTCCCACCTGGTCCCACCTTCCCCAGCAACAAGCAAGGGGAGGGCCGGGCAGAAGATGCAGCCAGAGCCGAGGGAAGACCCCTCTCGGCCCTTGGAGCCAGGGGCTCCGGCATCCTCACCACCGCCAGCCCGTTGTATTGTCTGCTCCCTTCTCCCTGCCACGTTTTGGAAAACTCTGTCTACCAAGTGAATGATACCTTGTTAGCAATAATCTGTTTTCTCATCATCATTAGTCAGATGCATGTAGCTGTTAGGGCTTCTGAGCGGCACGAGACCACACTCAGGTCCTGGCACCTCAGTGAGCCTGGGACACCTTACCTCAGGCGCACACAGAGTTCCCGTTAAGCCTTTAAAAGTTTTGGGAATAACTCAGGAAGCCTCACTGCAACCTTCCTTGACCACCTTGGAGCGTGGGAGCCTTGACTTTGGGCTGTGGCTCAGAACAGACGGCTTATTGAGAGCATGAGGTATACAGTAGAGGCCTAATACATACTTGTTAACATAAGGAAGCTAAGAGAAAGGAGAGCCTGGGTTTAGTGGCTGTACAGCAGGAAGAGGAGGGAAAAGTCACCTTGTCGGTCCCACCTCCTCCCAGCAGGATAACTTCAGGAATTGAGGTCATCCGGTTTGTAGGACACTTGGGTGGGGGCAGGGGTGCTTGGCCCAATCCCACCCCCCACCGGGAACCTGGGCTAGGGCCCTAATCCAGCCCACCACCGCCCACCATGTGCCTCGCTCCTGTCCCTACGCTCTCCTCCCTCAACTTCACAAGCCCCAAGCCGTCCCTGCCCCTGTTACCTGTCCCCCGTCAGCCTCCCGCACCTCATCTCCATCCTTGTCTCCTCTTTACATTTCTAAACGGGGAAGAAAGCAGGCTGGGCAGGCAGCCCATGCCCCTGGAGATCCCCTCTCCCTTTCTCCCTTCCAACTCTTGCCACTTGCAACTGGCCCGATTTCATTACCAATTTTAATTTGCCTCTAATTAAATCCTGTGTATTTTTCCGACTCGCTTGCTAATCCACGAGGGAGGCGGGCGGCTGGAGTGGAATCTCTTGGAGCGATAATTACAAAGGGCCTAATCACGCCGGGGCTCCTGCCTTGGAATAAATTTGCCCGCATTATGGGGCTCCGATCCTCTGCTTTGCAAATGAGAATGACCCCAATTTCCGAGGATGGCCTCACTGGGGCTTTTTTCCCTCATTTCGAAGCCTGATTCGTGATGAGAGACTAATTCGTTACGCTGAAACATTAACGGCAATTTAAGGGGTCTGGCAGGGGCTGCGTAAACAAAAGGACAGGCCCACAACATGGGCCCTGGGAGGGGACAGACACAGGGGGAGGGCTGGCGAGGACCATCAGCTTGGCAGATGGCAGCTCTGTCCCCGGATGAACGGCAGCTGGCCTGGCCCAGGCCGGCTCCCAACCCTTCTGCCCTGGTCTGAAGTGGACAGCATCCCAGGGTGGGGGCCCAAGAGAGTAAAGGAGGAGGAAGGAAAGGAAGCTGAAATAGTTGAGGAGAAGAGGAGGGACCTCAAGGGGCAGATAAACGGGTCGGAAGTGGGGGTGGAAAGGAAATAGAGTTGGGAGTAGACAGGGTGCATTTCCCAAGTGACGTGAATGGAAGCTTGGCGGCAAAAAATCCTGAAGGTCAGAGTGGACCGCAAGCTGAGGTGGATTCTGCTGGGCCACAGGGAGGGTGCAGGCAGTGCCCCCAGTGGCAGAAGCAGCAGCAGAGCACAGCTAAATGGGAAGGTCACTCAATGAGCTGGCTTCTTGCTGGGACCTAGGCTAGGGGAGGGGAGATGGAGGTGAAGACCTGGGAGGGAGACATGCCGCTGAGATGACCAAGGCTGGGCCACCAGTCGAAGGTGGTATGAAGGCCCAGGGGGGCTGGGCTACAGGAGAGGTGGCTTCATGATGGTCATCGAGGGGTTTAAGAAAGTCACCTAAGCCAGCTCCTCCCGACCTCAAGAAAGGAGAGTAGAGATTGCAGAGGGTGATGCAGTTAAGAGAGAACAAGAAAGGAGGGTAGGTGGATGAGAGGCACTCTGCCCCCAAGGAGGAGGTTGTCTAGGGCAGTGAGGCTCCACATTGACTCCCCTAAAGGTAGAGGATTAATATACAATATTAAAGTAAACCTTACATAACAATTGTAATGATCCCTAAAGTTTGTATTGGACTCTGTCATTTACGAAACCTGGTAAATCCAAACTGGCCTGCAGGTTGGAGACTGAACCAGGTGGCTCCAAGAAGGCCCTGATGGCTCAGAGAGAGGGCAGGACTGTGGCTGGCAGGAAATGACATCACTCGCAGCCAATCACAGCAGCTGTCCCAGCCTTGCAGCCTCTTTGCCAAGCTTTGGGAGTTGGGCACGGGGATACAGAAGGTCACGGAGCAGTCTCTCCTGCTGCACTTAGCACAGAGAAGGCAGAGAAGGCTGGGCCCTGTACAGACCCCACCTTGTCCTTGTCGCTGGTAGGGAGGGGGCCCTAGAGTGACACTTGTTGAAACCTGGTGGGATGGGGAGGTAGGCTGTTTAGCTGCAGCTTCTGCACTGGCCAGCAGAGGGACTCAAGAGCCAGGGATCCAACTCAGGTCCTGAGATGTGGGGGACCCCTTCCCGGGTGTCCATCCTTTCCCACAGAGCACCCACACTCCCTTCTCCTTCCCCTCACCCCCTCCCACCCTGCTGCACAGAACCTAATATCCTCACCCATCAGACAGACTCATACCCGCCCCCGCCCCCCCCGCAATGCTGACTCTAGAAAAACAAATGGCTTAGTGTCCCAGCCCACAACTCTTGTGTCCCATTTTCCTAGGTTCCCTCCCTTGTCTGTTTCTGATCCCCCAGGAAAACGCTTATGGCTGAAGGTGTTAAAATGACTAATTGGATGAAGACAATTATCTTCCTACTACTGATGGCAGAGCTGGGGAGAGAGTGAGCGTCTGTGTTTGTGCCCCAGTGTATTACAGTCCAGGGTCTCGGTCCACCCACGTGTCCAGGCCTGCGAGCCCCCTCCCTCCACCCATCCTGGGCTTCAGAGCGTGCGCCTTTAGCCGAGGACTCTGAACCCTGAGGGTCTCCTGTGAATGTAACCCAGGCCTCCCTACCAGGCTCAGGCACTACCGACTCCTGCAGGCCCTACTTCAGGGAGCTGGGGTTTTTGGGCCCATGGGGGCAGCGCTCCTGAGAAGTGGAGGTGGAGGCGGAGGGGCCCAGGGCCCAGCCTGGGGCCTGGTGGGGCCACTTCTATAGAACTGCCTCCCCGAGGGGACTAACTGCTAGGCAGCCTTGGTCTCAAAGGGATCTGGAGATGTCCACGGCCGCCTGGGGCCCTGGCGAAGAGGAACGGGCACGCCTCACCTTCCAGGTGGCCGTGTTTCTCCGGAAATAGGCGAACATCCTGGTGAACCAGTTATAGATCTCATTCAGGGTCAGCTGCCTGTCGGGGGTTTCCAGGATGGCCTGTGGACAAGGAAGAAGTACAGGGACCCTCAGTCTGGGCCTGCAAGGGCCACAGGCCTGTGTGCTCTGCCCCAGCTCCCCTCAGCCTGGCCCCTAACTCATCTGAGAGCAGAGGAGACCCGCTGCGGAAGCATGTGGACAAGACTGGGGGTGCTTGATGGTCCCCTGAGAGGGGCAGGCTGGTTGCAGCCCAGCCAGAGGCTAAAGGGAACACGAGCCTCCAGGGCCATGCACTTGTGCGAGGAGCACGTGAACTTCTGCTGGAGGGAAAATGGCTCCAAGGGCCCCTGCCCTAGACTGGGAAGGAAAGCAGTATTCTCGGGAGAAAGAGGACCGGGGGTGGGGGCTGTTTGGAATTTATCCTGGTTTTTGTAAAGGGCACCCTAAACATGCGATGGCGTGTGGATGTGCGTGTGTGTGTGTGTGTGTGTTGTGTGCGCGCGCATCTGAGAGAGACAGAGAAAAGGAGACAGACTACAAGTGACCATAAGTCTATCGGAAAATCGTCTCGTGGGAGTGTGCGTACGTGGAAATGAGGGTACGGATGACACAGGGGGTGTAAGTAGCACCAACAGTGTGTGTGCTCCCACAGACAGGTCTGAGTGACCAGCAGGATGGCTCAGCCGAAGCCCACGTGAGTGGGAGAGGACAAGTGTGAGATGGAAAGTTACGTTCTCTGGTCCCAGGACCCTGAAGGAGGGGTGCAGACTGTGTGCCTCCCCCCACCCCACCCCCCGACTCCGTCTACCTTCCCACGCTCACCTGGCGGATGAGGGAGGCGTAGGTGAAGGGGGGCCGGACGTCGGCGTTCTTGTAACAGAGAAGGCAGAGAAGGCTGGGCCCTGTACAGACCCCACCTTGTCCTTGTCGCTGGTAGGGAGGGGGCCCTAGAGTGACACTTGTTGAAACCTGGTGGGATGGGGAGGTAGGCTGTTTAGCTGCAGCTTCTGCACTGGCCAGCAGAGGGACTCAAGAGCCAGGGATCCAACTCAGGTCCTGAGATGTGGGGGACCCCTTCCCGGGTGTCCATCCTTTCCCACAGAGCACCCACACTCCCTTCTCCTTCCCCTCACCCCCTCCCACCCTGCTGCACAGAACCTAATATCCTCACCCATCAGACAGACTCATACCCGCCCCCGCCCCCCCCGCAATGCTGACTCTAGAAAAACAAATGGCTTAGTGTCCCAGCCCACAACTCTTGTGTCCCATTTTCCTAGGTTCCCTCCCTTGTCTGTTTCTGATCCCCCAGGAAAACGCTTATGGCTGAAGGTGTTAAAATGACTAATTGGATGAAGACAATTATCTTCCTGCTACTGATGGCAGAGCTGGGGAGAGAGTGAGCGTCTGTGTTTGTGCCCCAGTGTATTACAGTCCAGGGTCTCGGTCCACCCACGTGTCCAGGCCTGCGAGCCCCCTCCCTCCACCCATCCTGGGCTTCAGAGCGTGCGCCTTTAGCCGAGGACTCTGAACCCTGAGGGTCTCCTGTGAATGTAACCCAGGCCTCCCTACCAGGCTCAGGCACTACCGACTCCTGCAGGCCCTACTTCAGGGAGCTGGGGTTTTTGGGCCCATGGGGGCAGCGCTCCTGAGAAGTGGAGGTGGAGGCGGAGGGGCCCAGGGCCCAGCCTGGGGCCTGGTGGGGCCACTTCTATAGAACTGCCTCCCCGAGGGGACTAACTGCTAGGCAGCCTTGGTCTCAAAGGGATCTGGAGATGTCCACGGCCGCCTGGGGCCCTGGCGAAGAGGAACGGGCACGCCTCACCTTCCAGGTGGCCGTGTTTCTCCGGAAATAGGCGAACATCCTGGTGAACCAGTTATAGATCTCATTCAGGGTCAGCTGCCTGTCGGGGGTTTCCAGGATGGCCTGTGGACAAGGAAGAAGTACAGGGACCCTCAGTCTGGGCCTGCAAGGGCCACAGGCCTGTGTGCTCTGCCCCAGCTCCCCTCAGCCTGGCCCCTAACTCATCTGAGAGCAGAGGAGACCCGCTGCGGAAGCATGTGGACAAGACTGGGGGTGCTTGATGGTCCCCTGAGAGGGGCAGGCTGGTTGCAGCCCAGCCAGAGGCTAAAGGGAACACGAGCCTCCAGGGCCATGCACTTGTGCGAGGAGCACGTGAACTTCTGCTGGAGGGAAAATGGCTCCAAGGGCCCCTGCCCTAGACTGGGAAGGAAAGCAGTATTCTCGGGAGAAAGAGGTCCGGGGGTGGGGGCTGTTTGGAATTTATCCTGGTTTTTGTAAAGGGCACCCTAAACATGCGATGGCGTGTGGATGTGCGTGTGTGTGTGTGTGTGTGTGTGTGTGCGCGCGCATCTGAGAGAGACAGAGAAAAGGAGACAGACTACAAGTGACCATAAGTCTATCGGAAAATCGTCTCGTGGGAGTGTGCGTACGTGGAAATGAGGGTACGGATGACACAGGGGGTGTAAGTAGCACCAACAGTGTGTGTGCTCCCACAGACAGGTCTGAGTGACCAGCAGGATGGCTCAGCCGAAGCCCACGTGAGTGGGAGAGGACAAGTGTGAGATGGAAAGTTACGTTCTCTGGTCCCAGGACCCTGAGGGAGGGGTGCAGACTGTGTGCCTCCCCCCACCCCGCCCCCCGACTCCGTCTACCTTCCCACGCTCACCTGGCGGATGAGGGAGGCGTAGGTGAAGGGGGGCCGGACGTCGGCGTTCTTGTAAAACTCGTGATTCTGGGCCAGCTCTGGGGGAGACAGGCAGAGGCTGAGGTAGACCATAAGTCTATCGGAAAATCGTCTCGTGGGAGTGTGCGTACGTGGAAATGAGGGTACGGATGACACAGGGGGTGTAAGTAGCACCAACAGTGTGTGTGCTCCCACAGACAGGTCTGAGTGACCAGCAGGATGGCTCAGCCGAAGCCCACGTGAGTGGGAGAGGACAAGTGTGAGATGGAAAGTTACGTTCTCTGGTCCCAGGACCCTGAAGGAGGGGTGCAGACTGTGTGCCTCCCCCCACCCCGCCCCCCGACTCCGTCTACCTTCCCACGCTCACCTGGCGGATGAGGGAGGCGTAGGTGAAGGGGGGCCGGACGTCGGCGTTCTTGTAGAACTCGTGATTCTGGGCCAGCTCTGGGGGAGACAGGCAGAGGCTGAGGTAGTCAGAAGGGGGGTCCAGCTTGGGGAAAGACGCCCCTCCCCACGGCCCTTACCTGAGGAGATGGGGGAGCAGAACTTGTCGCTGGTCCTCCGCCGGGCGGGCCCCCCACTGTGCAGGGAGGCAGAGCCGAGGCCAGGGGGCCGTAGGGGGGTGACAGGGGCAGCGGCCGAGGTGGGGGGATGTACGAGACCATCTGGGAACGAGTCCGCTGCGGAGACGGTCACCTTGGAGAATGAGGAGGAGCCGGGGACTGGGTTCAGCTGTGAGCAACGGGGAGGATGCTGAGACCAGTGCCGAAAGGATGAGGGGTCCCGGGGGGGTGGGGGGGCGGTTCTTGGAGGGCCGCAGGGAGGGGAGAGTCACTCACTGGCTGGCTGAAGGGCTTGGGCTCCGAGGGCCGCATGTGCAGATGGGCCATCATGGCCTGCAGCCGCTCGCTCTCCTTGGCGAGCTGTGGAGAGGTGGGAGGTGAGCAGGGGTTGTGCCTGGTGGCGGCGAGGGGGAGGCGGGGGGCAGCCGGGCCCTCCTCCTCCTCCACATACCAAGCCCCTGTCACCACCACACGCCCCCGCCCTTGGCACCCCAGATCCCTCCGTCCCTTGCTCCTGGAAGACCTCGGCTTTTCCCTGCCCCTCTGGCCCCTCACACCCGCAAAGCCAGGACTGGGGGCTGCCTGCTCCACGAAGCCTTCCCCGCTTCTCCAGACTGTGTGTCCCCAGCCTAGACCCCCGCACAGCCGCTGCACTCTGGGGGGCCTTCTTCCCAACAGCACACGCCTTTCCTCCCCATCAAGAGCAGAGGCTGTGGCTGAACAACACCCGAGTTCAGTGGCACTTCTGTGCGTGAGAGTGCCCTCACACACTGAATGGAGATGCAGGAATGGATGAATGATTCATTCACCCCTATTCATAAATTCAATAGATCTTTTACAACCACCCTCTCATGCAGGGAGCTCTGCTAGGTGCCAGAGGGAAATGGGTAAATATTGATTGGCTGCCTGATGGACTGTCCTGAGTAGCCTCCTGAGTATTCCGTGCTGTAGAGTGTAGACTCCGGAGCCGGGCTCTGCCCTGGCTCCAATCCCAGCTCTGCCACCCACTGGCTGAGTGATCAGAGGCAAGTTACTTCACCTCTCTATGCCTCTGCTTTCTGTATCTGTAAATTGGGCATAATAATAGTACCTACCAACCATATAAGGTTGTTCAGAGGATCCCTTGAGTCACGTAGGTATTTAGTAGAGCACAAGGTAAGGGCTCAGTATGTTAGCTATTCATACCATTTTTGTTTGTATTAGTATGAGTCTCTTCAGGACCTCGCAGCAGAGAGGCCCCCAACCCTGGTTTCCCCCTCAGAATCTGGCTGCCCTCACCTTACAACCGTGGTAACGAGGACCTAGAAAGCATTAGATGACCCTTCCATGAGACCCCCTAAATCCCTCCTGGAAAGTCAGTGCCGTGGGCGAGGCAGGGGTGGGAGCCCCCCGCGCCCCTCTCCCGCAGCCTGAGGCCACACCTGGATCTCCAGCTGCTGCACCACCTGCATCTGCACGCGGCACTGGGCTGTGCTCCGGTCGTCCAGGGCGTGCTCTGTGTTGAGGTGTCTTCCGGGGGAGGAGGGGGTGGAGAAGAGAAAGTTGGCCCTGGTTCTCCTGCTGTCACCAACCTCCCCATCCCACCCTCTAATCCCGCCCACAGCCTGGAAAGCAGACAGACCAAGAGACACAAAGAAGGGAAAGAGATGGGGAAAAAAACAAAAACAAAAACGGGGCAACGGAGGAAGCCGCCTTCTCATCAGCCTCCTTTGATGTCTTTGCTAAAACCCCAGCTACAGAGAGATCTAACTGCAAATGAACTAATTAAGTAAACCTCTGACGAAGCGTGAAAACAATTTGTTTGACCCTGATGCTGCAAGGGTCTGGGAGACAGTGGAGTTAATCAGTCAGTGACAGAGCCTGGCACGGCTATGGCAGCTGGCCGCCTGCTGCCAGCCGCCTGTCCGCCAGGCCCGAAGGCCGTCACTAGGCCGTCGCTCTCCGGGGCTGGGGCTGGGGCTGAGGGAAGCCGGGGAGGGCGGTGGGGGAAGTCTTCTCCTTCTCCTCACACCCCCAACCTGCTGGGCTCAGCAGCCTGAGGTCGGGGTGGGGACGCTGCTGGCCTAGGAAATACAGACCGCAGACGGGGTAGGAGTGACCGGGGGAGTTGATGGGGGGCAGAGAAGGAACGAGGCCCCGCCCTGGGGTGAGGATGGCAGGACAGCTGGTGGCTGAAGGCACAAGAAGTGGCAAGCTAGGTGGCAGGCTGGGGGATGAGGAGCCCCGTTAGGGGAGGTAGGCTGGGGGGCAAAGGAGAGTGGGGCTGACACCTACTTGATAAACTGGCCCAGGTCTTCACACAGGGTCTCACAGCCTGGCCACTTGCACTCTCCGTGTCCGTAGAGGGGGTGGGAGCCGGGCGTCTCCTCGTGGGAGGAGCTGGGAGGGCAGTTGGGAGATGGTGGTCAGGGACGCTGAAGACCCCGGCAGCCCTGGGTCCCGCCCAGCCCCAGCTCCCCTACTGATGACGTTTCTGTCCCTAATACAGGTTCCCCGGAGGCCAGGCACAGTTGTGCGTGCCCCGGGAGAGGCAAACCTGCCAGTCCCTGAGCTCCACAACCCCACCCCAGGCTCTACCACAGGTGCCAGCCCTCAGGGTCAAGGCCAGTCCCCGAGAAGGTCTGCAGCACCTCCTCCCAGCCGGAGCCCCATACCCGTCTCTCCGAGGTGTGAGCACAGTGGGCTGTCCATTGGGCAGGGTGTGGTGGGAGAGGGGGGGTGAGACTTTGGGGGGGGCGGCGAACGAGGTAGCGGTGGTGGCCGTGCCGGTGAGGGCCCTCCCCACGGCCCTTACCTGAGGAGATGGGGGAGCAGAACTTGTCGCTGGTCCTCCGCCGGGCGGGCCCCCCACTGTGCAGGGAGGCAGAGCCGAGGCCAGGGGGCCGTAGGGGGGTGACAGGGGCAGCGGCCGAGGTGGGGGGATGTACGAGACCATCTGGGAACGAGTCCGCTGCGGAGACGGTCACCTTGGAGAATGAGGAGGAGCCGGGGACTGGGTTCAGCTGTGAGCAACGGGGAGGATGCTGAGACCAGTGCCGAAAGGATGAGGGGTCCCGGGGGGGTGGGGGGGCGGTTCTTGGAGGGCCGCAGGGAGGGGAGAGTCACTCACTGGCTGGCTGAAGGGCTTGCGGGTTCTGGGAGGGCCGCAGGGAGGGGAGAGCCACTCACTGGCTGGCTGAAGGGCTTGGGCTCCGAGGGCCGCATGTGCAGATGGGCCATCATGGCCTGCAGCCGCTCGCTCTCCTTGGCGAGCTGTGGAGAGGTGGGAGGTGAGCAGGGGTTGTGCCTGGTGGCGGCGAGGGGGAGGCGGGGGGCAGCCGGGCCCTCCTCCTCCTCCACATACCAAGCCCCTGTCACCACCACACGCCCCCGCCCTTGGCACCCCAGATCCCTCCGTCCCTTGCTCCTGGAAGACCTCGGCTTTTCCCTGCCCCTCTGGCCCCTCACACCCGCAAAGCCAGGACTGGGGGCTGCCTGCTCCACGAAGCCTTCCCCGCTTCTCCAGACTGTGTGTCCCCAGCCTAGACCCCCGCACAGCCGCTGCACTCTGGGGGGCCTTCTTCCCAACAGCACACGCCTTTCCTCCCCATCAAGAGCAGAGGCTGTGGCTGAACAACACCCGAGTTCAGTGGCACTTCTGTGCGTGAGAGTGCCCTCACACACTGAATGGAGATGCAGGAATGGATGAATGATTCATTCACCCCTATTCATAAATTCAATAGATCTTTTACAACCACCCTCTCATGCAGGGAGCTCTGCTAGGTGCCAGAGGGAAATGGGTAAATATTGATTGGCTGCCTGATGGACTGTCCTGAGTAGCCTCCTGAGTATTCCGTGCTGTAGAGTGTAGACTCCGGAGCCGGGCTCTGCCCTGGCTCCAATCCCAGCTCTGCCACCCACTGGCTGAGTGATCAGAGGCAAGTTACTTCACCTCTCTATGCCTCTGCTTTCTGTATCTGTAAATTGGGCATAATAATAGTACCTACCAACCATATAAGGTTGTTCAGAGGATCCCTTGAGTCACGTAGGTATTTAGTAGAGCACAAGGTAAGGGCTCAGTATGTTAGCTATTCATACCATTTTTGTTTGTATTAGTATGAGTCTCTTCAGGACCTCGCAGCAGAGAGGCCCCCAACCCTGGTTTCCCCCTCAGAATCTGGCTGCCCTCACCTTACAACCGTGGTAACGAGGACCTAGAAAGCATTAGATGACCCTTCCATGAGACCCCCTAAATCCCTCCTGGAAAGTCAGTGCCGTGGGCGAGGCAGGGGTGGGAGCCCCCCACGCCCCTCTCCCGCAGCCTGAGGCCACACCTGGATCTCCAGCTGCTGCACCACCTGCATCTGCACGCGGCACTGGGCTGTGCTCCGGTCGTCCAGGGCGTGCTCTGTGTTGAGGTGTCTTCCGGGGGAGGAGGGGGTGGAGAAGAGAAAGTTGGCCCTGGTTCTCCTGCTGTCACCAACCTCCCCATCCCACCCTCTAATCCCGCCCACAGCCTGGAAAGCAGACAGACCAAGAGACACAAAGAAGGGAAAGAGATGGGGAAAAAAACAAAAACAAAAACGGGGCAACGGAGGAAGCCGCCTTCTCATCAGCCTCCTTTGATGTCTTTGCTAAAACCCCAGCTACAGAGAGATCTAACTGCAAATGAACTAATTAAGTAAACCTCTGACGAAGCGTGAAAACAATTTGTTTGACCCTGATGCTGCAAGGGTCTGGGAGACAGTGGAGTTAATCAGTCAGTGACAGAGCCTGGCACGGCTATGGCAGCTGGCCGCCTGCTGCCAGCCGCCTGTCCGCCAGGCCCGAAGGCCGTCACTAGGCCGTCGCTCTCCGGGGCTGGGGCTGGGGCTGAGGGAAGCCGGGGAGGGCGGTGGGGGAAGTCTTCTCCTTCTCCTCACACCCCCAACCTGCTGGGCTCAGCAGCCTGAGGTCGGGGTGGGGACGCTGCTGGCCTAGGAAATACAGACCGCAGACGGGGTAGGAGTGACCGGGGGAGTTGATGGGGGGCAGAGAAGGAACGAGGCCCCGCCCTGGGGTGAGGATGGCAGGACAGCTGGTGGCTGAAGGCACAAGAAGTGGCAAGCTAGGTGGCAGGCTGGGGGATGAGGAGCCCCGTTAGGGGAGGTAGGCTGGGGGGCAAAAGAGAGTGGGGCTGACACCTACTTGATAAACTGGCCCAGGTCTTCACACAGGGTCTCACAGCCTGGCCACTTGCACTCTCCGTGTCCGTAGAGGGGGTGGGAGCCGGGCGTCTCCTCGTGGGAGGAGCTGGGAGGGCAGTTGGGAGATGGTGGTCAGGGACGCTGAAGACCCCGGCAGCCCTGGGTCCCGCCCAGCCCCAGCTCCCCTACTGATGACGTTTCTGTCCCTAATACAGGTTCCCCGGAGGCCAGGCACAGTTGTGCGTGCCCCGGGAGAGGCAAACCTGCCAGTCCCTGAGCTCCACAACCCCACCCCAGGCTCTACCACAGGTGCCAGCCCTCAGGGTCAAGGCCAGTCCCCGAGAAGGTCTGCAGCACCTCCTCCCAGCCGGAGCCCCATACCCGTCTCTCCGAGGTGTGAGCACAGTGGGCTGTCCATTGGGCAGGGTGTGGTGGGAGAGGGGGGGTGAGACTTTGGGGGGGGCGGCGAACGAGGTAGCGGTGGTGGCCGTGCCGGTGAGGTCCAGCCCCTCCTGCTTGACGCTGTCCTCGGCGGGCTGCCCGGGGGCACCCTCACCCTTCCACAGCTGGGGCAGGTCCGTCGGGCACACGGCTGCGATGGGAAGGAGAGAGAGGGGAGGCTGGCCGGGCCCCAGGAACGCATGGGGCCCCCACCCCACTCCCGAGAGCAGGGGCTGGGGCTGTGGCTGGCTGAGGGGTGGGCACTCACCTTGTGGGAGGGTCTGGAGGGGCCCCGAGGCTTGGCTGGGCTGCAGGCTGACCAGCCCCTGTCTCTGCAGGTTGAGCAGGTGCTGCTGCTGCAGCTGTTGCATTTGCAAGAGCTGTTGCTGGAAGGCCAGCTGCTTGTTCCCCAGGGCCTGGTGGGGGGCCCGAGGGGGCGGGCAGAGAGGGGTGCCATCAGCCTCAGGCGTGCCATCTGGCCCCCACCCTGCGGCCACCCCCTCCCAGGGCCTGTCGGCCCCCGGAGCTGTCGTTGTGGTGTCCGCAGCTGCAGCCTCCCTGCTCCCGGCCCAGCTTCCATAGGGCTGCATGCCTCCTCGCAGGAAACACGCACGCACACACGCACGCACGCACGCACGCGCACAGACACACACGGCCAGACCCAGACACGCAGCACGACGCCCTCCCCGCTCTCGCC
The DNA here is from genome assembly GCF_002837175.3 of Physeter macrocephalus. Classification (NCBI taxonomy): domain Eukaryota; kingdom Metazoa; phylum Chordata; class Mammalia; order Artiodactyla; family Physeteridae; genus Physeter; species Physeter macrocephalus. The sequence continues at coordinate 75,755,155 of NC_041231.1, read as the reverse complement.
TCCCTCCTTCGGCTGCTTCGGCTGCCGCACCACAGCTGTGCTCGCCTGAGGTGGGGGGCGGGGGGCTCTCATCACAATGATGGATGAGCCTGTCAGACTCCAGGGGCCACTCCCGCCTGGCGGGCACCCTTCCCACATGCCCGGGGTGCCCCCCTTCCGCTCTGAGGAGGGGGCCTTCTCCCCTCCAGCTCCTCTCCTCTCCTCTCTTGCTTCTTAGATACAGAGAATCAAGGCGTCTGACGGGACTTTAAAAGATGAGCATGGACAGGTCATCAGGACCCAGGCTAGGGAACAGTCACATCGCTACTGCCCAGGTGCCCGCCGCCTGCCCACACTTGCTCACTCTGCATTAAGTGGCTCCCTCTCCCCTGCTCTGGCCCCGCTCCCCCCCGCCACCCCCAGATTCAGTACTTCACACAAGCACTGACGAGTCAGCCTGCCAGCAAGCCTTTTCTGAGCCCCAGGAGCCAAGCACGTCCCCAGCGCTCTGGAGGCAGGGATGGCTCGGCCCACCTGCCCTGGAGGTGGGGTAGTGGGCTGGCTATTCAGCCTAGAGACAATGCAGAGAAGGCAGCAAATATGAGACCTTTGAGGGGGAGGCTGAGGGCGGGAGGGAATGACTGGGCGTCAGCAGGGCAGCCTCCTGGGAAGAGGCAACTCGAACTTGGCTGTGGTTTGGCCAGCAGGAGGGAAGTGCGTGTCTGGGACATGGGGTGGGGGGCGCTGCAGGGCCTGGTATGGAAACTCAGAAGGCACTATGGCCCAGATGGGGCAGGGGGTGCAGGCTGGGGAGTTCTCTGGAGAGGCAGGGCAGGATGTTACAGGAAGCAACAGAAGTTGGGGCAGGGCTGAAGGGAGGGACCTGAAAGATTTTCAGGACCAGGCTAGAGGGCTGAGGTGCGGGGTCACTAACAGACAAGCAGGCAGACCATCCGACACTCACATACCCATCTAGGCGCATGTGCTCCGATAACACAGGGCTCAGCCCTTCTGCTCTCCTAATCCAACAACACAAGGTGAGGAGAGGAGGACTGAATGGGGTTGAGGGGAGGTGGTGGAAATGTGGGCCGCCACCCCCCCCATCCTGTCCCCCAGCCTTTCCTGGTTTTTCTACTGTCCCCACAAGGCCATTCTGTCCTGACCACTTTGGGACTCTCAGCCCCTGGCTAGGAGGGGGCTGGCGCTGCAGGTGAGGGGCGGGGGTCCTTTAAGGGGCATATCCGGCCCTGCCCCAGCCCCTTACCTCTTTGGGTTGCTGCTTCCCAGCCTGCTGTTGCGTGAGGAGTTGTAAGTGGAGCTGCTCTTGCTGCTTCTTGTAATATTCCTGCAGCTGGGGGTCGACAGCAGGGCGGGAGTGGGTTAGTGCAGGCGGGGGACTGCTGACCCCAAAGCAACAGCCAGCCCTCTCGTGACTGGGTTGCCGTGAAACAGATGGTCCAGCAGGGAGATGTCTGCTTCGAGAGAGAGGCTCTCCCAGAGCAGAGCCTGGACGGAGAGGGGACGGAGAGGGGAGAGGGGAGCCTCCCCGCACGGCGCCGAGCCCTCCCCCTCCCTTGGTGGGTGAGGATGAAGTGCCAGGATGTTCTTTGCCCTTCCCTGGAGTTACAGGTGGGGCGCTGTGAGGGCGTATGGGGGTGTATGGGAGTCTGCTGTGGGAGAGGCCTGACCTCTGACCCCTCCCCAGCTGTCCTGGAGGAATGCAGGTCAGTCCGCCCCGGAGCGGTCTCTCTGGTTTCTGCCACTGCTTTGGCCTTTGGTGATGTTGGTAGTAAACAGGGTGGGAGTGGGGAGGCCAGTGCCTGGAACACCTTGCCCTCCTCTCCCTGCCCTTCCGGCGGCCGGGGCCAGACTCACCTGCTGCAGCATGAGCGCCTGCTGCTGCTGGAGCAAGGCCTGCAGCTGTGGGGGCGACAGGATCTGCTGCATCTGCTGGGGGGTGAGCATCTGCGGCGACATCATGGCCACCGACACGGGCACCTGTGAGATTCGGCCCCGTCAGCCCCTCACCTCTGCCCCACCCCGGGGAGGGTCCGTACCCGAGCCCCTGCCCACAGCAGGGCAGAGCGGCTCCGGCTTCCGCAGTGAGCTGCCTGGGCTCACATTCTGGCTCTGCCACCTGCTAGCTGTGCGTCTCTGGACAGGTGACTCACCTCCCTTGTTCTTGGTTTTGTCTCTGAAATGGAAGTAGCGAGAGTGCCTGCCTCTTCAGGTCATCACGAGGGCTAATGAGTTAGTACTTAGAACAGAGCCTGCAGGCGGTTGGACATTATTGCAGGATGTGCTGTCTTTGGTGCAGGAAGATTAGACCCCAGCGACACCGGTTAGTAGAATCCACGCCTTGCAGGGTTTCTCCCCCAGTGATGGGGAGGGGCAGCACCTAGCCACTGCCGACTCCTGCTCAGTCTGTTCTGAGAACACGATCCACAAGGTGGGCCTGGCCAGGAGGGCAGCCTGCAGCCATGGGAAGGTTTCAAAATGTAGCCCACATGGCATGAGGACTGGACTTTGGCCCCTCTCACACGCGTGTCACATGCTCCAGCACACCTGTCTAGACGGCACACACAATGACCAGGAGCTGACGCCCAGGGAGCACCATGAGGGCCACCCACCCTGTGCGAGTGTGTACGCGTGATCACCTAACTAGGTCCAAGTGGGGCGGAAAGAACACCACGCAGAGACGCGGGGAGAGGCAGGCTGCTGCTCCTTGCTCTGCAATGAACTTGCCAAGTGACCTCCAGCCATTCACTGGCTGTCTCTGGGGCGTCAGTTTCCTCAACCATCAAACAGAGATGCCTCCTTCCAGCTGGAAACTTGCAGGATTCTCATAGTAGGGCAGCTTTCTGCCCCCTGCCCTGGGTGAGGCCTCTACAGGAGGCCCAGAGAATCTAGCTACAGGCAAAAGGTTCAGGGAAAAGCAGTATCGTCATTCTTTTCCCAGTTCCCAACTCCCCTGAAACCCCTGGCCTGTGCAGTCATAGCCTGGGTAGTCCAAGGTGCAGCACTGTCTTGATGCCCTGTTTTAGCAGGACAGGCGTCCTGACAGGGCAGTCAGCCACCCCCATCACTCTTCAAGCTCCACGCGCACAAGTCTCCAATCTCCCGTCTCACTCCCCAGCCCTAGCAGAGCTGGCACATGGCAGGCACTCACTAAGTGTGTGCTCCCCCGAGTTGAGTTACCTTCCTGGCAGATCAACCTTGGGGCAGGGAGGGAGGGGTGCTGCTGGGCCAGTCCAGGAGGAGTGTCTTGCAGAGACTTGTCCTGGTCAGGACAGCACAGGTTATGTCCCCAGCGGATTCCTGGGCCCTTTCGCCTTCCCCCAGCCCCACAGGCGGGGCAGAAGAGGAGGAGTCGGTTCCATTCAGGATCCCTGGCAGGGGCAAGGCTCAGCCTCAAGCCACCAGTGAGGGCATCCCCAGGCAGAGGAGCAATGGGGGGAAGTGCAGTGGCTCCAGGGACATCGGTAAGTCTCACTGCCCCCACCTCTTCTTGCCCCTCCCTTCACTAGTGGCTGAGCCCCAGCCCTGGGCTCCCCTCCTTTACTGCAGCCATCTCTGTGCAAACATCCCTGGAAGGGGCACCTAGCTTTTTAGCCACGGCCACACCGTGTGAATGAAGGCTCTGAGGGGCCTCTAACGAGGAGCCTTAAGCAGCAGGGTTGGGATTCATGCCCAGGTCTGTGTGCTCTGCAGTTCCCGCTGTTCCCACCTCCCGCACCGCCTGCCCCCACCCCGCCACCCAGAGCAGGTCTTGAGAAGGGTTAGGAGAGTGTGTGGAAATGGAACCATCCAGGGAGCTCAAGGGTTCGATGAGGCTAGAGATCCCAAAGGTCAACCTCTCTCTTTACAACTGTCTCCTGGGGAGGCTCGGGAAAGCCAGGCTGCAGGGCTGTTCCGGTCCCCACTCTCGGAGGGGCAGGCCACGGCACAGATCCAGCCCCCCCTTGCAGAGCCAGCCTGTATCCTTTGCTGGGTGCCCCGGAGGCAGCTGCATACCTGTCCTTTGACATGGGGGCCCCCAACGTGGTGGAGCTCACAGCCCTGGATTTCTGAGTCAGAAGACCCAGGTTCTTGTCCCTGACATTGACTATCCTTCGAAATCGCCAAGCCTCACTTTCTGCATCTGCTAACTGGGCTTTGGCACAGCTGCCCTCCCCGCTTCACAGGACTACTCAAGATGACGTTGTTGGCGGTTGATTACATGCCAGGTGTGCCAGGTGCTTGGCTAAGCCCTTTATGTGTATTTTCTCCCTGAATCCTCACAGCAGCCCTGGGAGGAGGGTACCATCATCGTCACCATATTAGAGGTGAGAGAACCGAGGCCTAGAGGGACAGTGGGGGAAGAAGTAAGTGAAAGTGATTTGTATGGCCATGAAATTCTACACAAATGTAAAGAAAATTACTTTTTAAAACATCTGGATTTTCCTTTTCCCTTCTTTGCCTCCCCTCCTCCAAGAGTGCACCTTAGGCGCGCCAGGGCCCCAACGTTCTGGCCCCAGGGGCATTACGTGGCAAGGGCCACTTTGGGCAAAAGCTCTGGGCCTCCCATGCTCATGGCTGTGAGAACTGAACTAGAGGAGATGGACAGGGCCCCCAGCCGAGGAGACTGAGCCTAGACACCCAGGAGGTCTTTCCAGGCACCAGGGGTGTGAGTCACTGCGAGTGGCCTGCAGGAAAGGATGTGGTATTTCCTTCCTTGGGGCTTTCCTACTTGGAGGCAGGGGAATGGAAGAGATGACCTTGGAAGGCCTCCCGGGCCCCTGCTCTTCCTGCCAGTTGGCTGAGCCGCAGGCTGGAGAGGCGGCTGCAGTAATCAGGATGGATTACCTTGTGTGTACTTGTCTTGAAGGTGGCCCAGCCGGGTCAAGAAAGGTCAGTGAGGTGGCAGCTGCCTGCTATCTCCTGAGCTGGCTGAGCCCATCCCTTCCCCTCACACCCCTTGGGGGTTCTGAGGACTGAGCTGGAGCTCCCCTGGTGTCCCCACTGTCCCCTCACCAGGCTGGGATGTGTCAGGATGGGCACCGTCAGCTAGTCACCCCAGCGAGGCCCGTGAGTCACCATCTGGAGGATGGCCAGGGCAGCTAAATGCTCCCTGGCAGTGTGAGCCCCGGGCAAAATGCCGACAGCTCCCTCCAGCCCCTCCCTCGGGAACCCTGCTCAGGCCTGGAGCCCTCCAACCACCATGTAAACCACAGTGGGGCAGACACTAGGTGATTTACAAAATCATCTCTTTTATCCTCACCATCCTAGGGGATAGATGCTGTTACTAGCCCCATTTTGCAGATGAGGCAACTCAGGCCCAGAGAGGTTAAGAAACTTGTCCAAAGTCACACAGCTGACAAAGGGCAGAGCCAGGATTTTAACCCAACAACTAGCTCCAGAACTCACACTTTCCTGCCTACACTGTGATGCTGCCACGTGCTTATTTAGCATAGTAGTGAACTGCAGTCCCCAGTACAGAGCCCTGGCCCGATGGTTCTCTGGGCCTGGGGAGATGGGGGTTCTTGGGGCCATGTCTGAACTTCTCCAGGAGCCTGGAGCCCCAACCCTGGATACCTTCCTTGCCTCTCATCCCCACCCTCAGGTTCACAATCTCCAAGGAAGTGGGGCTTCTGACTCTGCGGGGCCCAGGGCCTAGCAATAGCTTTTCTAAGAACTCAAGGCTGGTGGTGGGATAGGGGAGAGGATATGTCGTTGATCTGGAGCCTGAATCAAGTGGGTAATGCAGATCGATGGCAGCCTCTTTCCCAGTGGTCCCCAACTCAAGGCAGGATTGCCTGCCCACTCAGCTCACAGCCATGTTCACCACCCCTCTCTTAGGGCCAGCTTCACAAGAGTTTCTAAAACCATATTAGGTCTCCAGCTCCAGCCTGGGGATTGTCTGGTTTGTCCCTGGGCCTGGGCCCCAGGCAGGGAGAGCTCAATCACAGAAGGAAGCACAGGTATCTGGGAGTTTGGGCAGAAGGTTGGCTAGGGCAGGTCCCTTAGCTGTGCCCAGCCTTCGTCTCATCTTCTCAGCTCCCCTGCCATTTCTAGAAGTTCTTCTTGGTGTCTCACCACGATCTTTCTTGCTGCAGTTCCAGCCAGGACTGAGGACTACCTTCTGGTCACTTGCAAGGGAGTTTAACCTAAACTAAGCTCTGGCCTAGTCTTCCCACTCACCCAGGGACCCCGATCCCCATACTTAAGAGGCTGAGTTTGGGTCCTTGATTCTGGCACCAAATTGTATCCATCCCAACCCTCAGCCTCTAAATAAGCTTCCTCTATGTCAGGCACCATCCCTGCTCCTCCCAGCCCAGCATACATGGTAAGCAGTCTGCAAATGTTGTCAGTTTAGGAAGTACTGAGTAAGCGTTTGTTGAGTGACCCCTCTCGTTTCTTGGGGGTGGGGGTGATCTCCGAAGGAAGATTCCACAGCCTCCTTTCCTTTCTTAATTATTTCAGACCCTACCCTTCTTACCCTGCTGCAAAGTCCTTCTTGATGTCTGACCTCAGTCCCTCCAACCACCATCCAGCTCCCTCCCTCTTACTTGGGTCAGGAGACCCTCTCTGGGTTGGGGACCATTCCTATGGGTCCCCAGCCTACCCCTCCCTGTTCTTCGAAGGGGGTACTAGGCTGGGCCCAGGGTAGAAAATTCAGAACGGTAGCCGGAGGGCCACTTCAGACCCAGGGAGTACATGGAGGGCTCCCTAATTCAAAGAGACCCAGTCCTGACACTACAGGGGCATGAGAACCTACTACCTCATTCCAGTGTGAGAACTTGCTTCTTCCCGTTAGTGGCTATCCTATCCGAACTGTCCTCCCCTTCCCCGCCCAGGCCGCTACCCCTCTTTGCCCGACTCCTCCCCGCCGAGGGCTGTCTCATTAGGTTGGAGACTTTTTAAAAGAGGGTCACTGCTCAGGCCCACAACTGTCCTGTCCGGCACCTTCAACTTCTTGAAAGCACTTTCGGAACGTAAGCTTGTTTCACAGAAAAGCCAGGTATGCCCTCGGAGCCGCAGAGCACTGGAATCTGCCCCAAGACTAACCCAGTCCCGGGTCCTTCTCCGGCTACCCTGTACTCCCTCCCCACCCTGCTCCTCTCGTCCCCCCACTCCCTCAGCACCCCACCCTTCAGGCTTCAGCGCTTTGCGACTGGATTGTGCTCACCCTTCCTCCCTTAGATAAACTTCCTTCCAAAGCCCTGCTTAGTCCCCTCCCCAATTTGGAGCCACCACCCCTCCCCCTGCCCTCCCCCCACCAGGGGTGGGGAGAGCGAGGAAGCCCGGCTGCCGGTGTTGGGGGGGGGAGGCAGGGGGGAGGGGAGCGGGCTGCCCTCGGAGCTGTGACCCACCCCGACTCAGACGGCAATTCTCCCAAGTTCTTTGTGACACAAAAGGTAAACAGAAGGCCTGGCTTACCCCCGCCCCCAACACCATCTCCCCTCCCCTCCCCCAGCCAGCCAGATGGGCCGGCACGCTGCGGGGAAGGGAGAGGGGGACAAAAAGGGCAGATTGTGCAAAGGAAAACAAGAGACAGAGAGACATCAAGAGACAGGAAACATGGGGAGACAGAGAGAGTTGGTGGGTGAGAGAGGAGGAGGTGGGGGGAGGGTGTGGTGGCCTCAGCAAGTGAGAAAGCCTGGGAGGGGAGCAGAGAGGGACGGGCCCAGTGACCCAGAAGTGCCAGGGAGAGACCCTGAGGGCAGAGCCAGGGAAGAGGAGGCAGGCAGACAGGTACAGAGACAGAGGGCTCAGACAGACTCAAACTCTGAGCGACAGACTTGGTGGAGGAAGGGCTGGGAGGTCAGGTGCAGGTGAGAAGGTGGTGTTTCTTCACCAGCCCCTGCAGTGACTGCAATCCCCTCTGGAAAGCCGCCCCCTCTCTGGCACTGGGGATGGGGCCAGAGCAATTCTCCAGCCGGTCCTTCCCCTCCCTCGGTGCCAAGCCCACCCTCCGACCTGGCCCCAGCCCAGCCCAGTACAGCAGGGCATCCTCCTCACCTGCACGGCAGAGGCCGACTGCTTGCTGTCATTGTTCCCTGGGGAGCTCAGGCCCGAGGCCTGCTGCAGCAGGAACTGCCGGGCCACTTGGAGAGCCTGCAAGACAGGGGCGAATCAGTGCTCCCGGCTGCTCCAGCAGACGTGGGAGGGCAAGGGTCAGTGCAGGATCCTGGATTCAGGGAGCGTTTGGAGAGAATAAAGGGGAGGAGGTCAGGGTCATGTAGAAGGTCTTGGGGATGAGTGAGAGGGTCACGGGGTCCACCTGGGCTAGGGGATAAGGATAAAGGTAGGAGTCACTGAGAGAAGCTGCCAGGCTTTGGGGATCAGAACCTGTAGGGAGAAGCTGCCAGGCTTTGGGGATCAGATCCTGTAGGGACTCACTCTGGGACCTGGTGAGGTTTTGTTGGGACTCAATGGGGTCAGCAAATGGGTCAGTGGTCAAAACAAGGACCCAGGAGAAAGTACAGTGGTGGACTCAGGCAAAACAAGGACCCAGGAGGAAGTACAGTGGTGGACTCAGGCTATTAATAGTAGGTACAATTTGTCGAGCATCTACTATGTGTCAGGCACTTTACAGGCAAGATGTCATTTAATCCTCTCCTGGGAGGGTGTGAGGTAGGGATTATCAGTCCCATTTTGCAGATGAGGAAACTGAAGTTAAGTAATATGCCCAAGGTCACACAGCTAGGAAGCGTCAGAGCCAGGATTTGAGGCCAAGAAGCCTGGCTCCAAGGCCATCTGCCTTACTAGGTGGTCGGTCTGGGGGCTATGGGAGTAGCATTCACTTGGAGTCAGAGCACACAGTTGGGGGGATGAGGGTGGAGTCTCAGGGTCTCAGGGTCTGAGCGCTACGTTGGGGCAGGAGGGCTGGGAGCCGGGCCTTGTGGCACTGGGGGAATTGGATCAAGTCCTGAAGGGAGTGTGTGAACTATCAGTGAGTTACACTGACTGTAGTGGTCGGGGCTTGGAGGCCACGGTGGCTCAGACTGGACTCTGAGCCGGTGGGCTCATGAGAATGGGAGGTGCGTGGAGTCTCTGCAGGAGCAGCCTCTCCGGCCAGGCAGTGGGCCTAGGAGGTGGGCGGATGAGCAGTGAGACGCTGAGTAGGAGAGGTCAGGTAGGAGACAGAGGCCAGGAAGTTCTCTGTAAGGTCAGCCAAGCCCTCCATCCCCAGCCACTCCAGGTCAGTAGTGGGCTCAGAGGCAGGGGATGTGGGGACCTGTCTTGAATCCACATTTCAGGAGCACAAAATATACCCAGGTTCCTCAAAGATCTCCTTGGGGGCCAGAGCAGTTGTGTCCAGGCCTTTGACAGGGGGGCCTGGCATCAGGCAGACCTGGGTTTGAAGCCCAGTCGTGCCGCCTACCGGTAGTGTGATCTTGGGCAAGTTATCCCCCGTCTTTGTGTTCCAGTCTGCTCTGAAAAACTGGGCCACCACCTAACTCTGAAATACGTGCGGGTGGGGGTGGGGTGTTAAAGGACCAATGCTTGCCACTTGGTCAGCATTCGAGGAGCATTTGCTTCCTTCCTGGATCCTGAATCTCTCACCTCCTCCAGCCTCTCCCCAGCGCACCTATTAAATGCAACAGACCACCTGCGGCTTCCTCGAACATCTATCCACACACACACTTGTCTGTCCTCACGTGGACTTCCACTCTCCTACCCACCGCGAGCACCACCAAGGCAGACCTATAAGGTGGGACACGGATGCACTCATAGCCCCCCACCCTGCCACTCAGCAAACACTTAGGGGGCGCCCGCTGTACACCAAGCATATATACACACCCCCTTCGCAGCCCTTTCATTGAATAGCTGAGCCTCCCTGAGGCTTAAACCTAGTGTACCTTAGGACAGTACCTAAATACACCCTGGTGTATCTATGCGAGCGTGTCCCAGGGCAGACCTGGCGTCCAGATTGGCATGCCGCTCACCAGCGCCCCAGATCCTAGGCCTCTTCCACACCCCTCTTCCCCGGGACCTCACACTGGGAGGAGTGGCCCGGGGTTGCTTCTCTTCAAGATTCACATCAGAAAGTAGAAATCTGACCTGAGTCAAGGGCTCTGAGAGGCTGTGGGAGGAGGTGCAGGGTGAAGAGGGGAAGGAGGTGGCCAGCTGGTCATCCGGAAGGGGCCCTGCCTCTGGGTGCCTCGTTTTCAGGGACCCCGCCCCAGGTCTAATGACACGGCTGGACAGATGCTCTTTGTCCTCCAAAGGTAGAGATGGGGTAGAGGGGTCAGAGATCAGGGCGCAAAGTGGGTGAAGAGGATGGCTCAGAGGGGCTGGCAGCCCAGGTGACCCAGAGGGGATGGCCACAGGGGAGGGTTTTCCAGGGGAAGTTGGAGGGAGTCCTGAGCAGTCTCCTGGTGGGGGGAGTGGCCTGGGGGGCTGGATTCTCCCCCCACTGACTCACTTACTTGGTGGTCCCCTGGAGCACGAAATTACAAGATTTACAGGAAAAAAATGACAGGGCCTTGCAATCTCATTCCTGTGAGACCTCCCTGCGACAGGCCCCACCCCTCCTATCGCTCTGAGCCTTTCCTCCCCCGTTAGGCCAGGTGACAGGGGACCAGGTGAGACTCTAGGCCTGGCCAGGCTGTCACCTCCTCTGACCTCCCACCCTTCCCCCCACACTCCTTCCTTCCGTTTCCTACGTGCCAGGGACAGTGCTAGGTGCTGGGGATACAGAGAAACAGAACTTGGCCCTGCCCCAGGGCTCAGGGCCTGGTGCTGTGATGAGACGCCCATCACAGATTGAGGTGGAGATGGACACCAACACCAGGGCCCAGATGAGGTGGCAGCACTGACTGGAGGCTGGAAGGGCAGGCTCACCAAGTGGACAAGGAGGGCGAAGGGTGAAGGGCGTTCCAGGAGCAGCGACCCTCACACCACAGACGACTGAAATAGCCGGTGAGCCTGGGGACCTGGAAACCACTTGCAGGGACAGAAAATTGAGCTGTGTTGGAGGTAAGTAGCCAGAGAGGCTGGAGGCGCCCACGGGGTCTGCTCCTCTAGGCACTTCATTCATTCATCCTTCACTCATTCCTTCATTCACTTTCACGGCCACCCACCTCATACTGGCTTGGAGAAGATGGGGAGGTGGCAGTGGGCAGCACATGCTCATTTCATGGACTTTGCTTACAGCCCAGCCTTGACCCAACTAGGGACTTGGTACCACCTAAAAATCACCCTATAGGTGCCCAGGGGCGAGGGTGATGGGCAGACCCTGGGTTTGGGGCCCAATCTCCCCTCCCCAGATGGCCTGGACATGTCACTGACTGCTCAGTGCCCTGTAATGCTGCACCATCCCCCACCCCCATCTGGACCCCTAGCCAGGGATGGTGCTCTGGGAGGAGGGGCGGGGGAGGCCCTCTGGCCTAGGATGTCCTCCTCCAGGGCGGTCACCCAAGGGATCGGGTATGTCTAAGACTTTCTAAAGCCCCATCCGAGTCACAGTCGCCACTCTGGCACACCAGGCATGCGTCTGCACTGCCTGCCGTGGCTGGGGCCTGATACACGGGGTTCAGTTTCTCTTCCTCGTGGGCCAGATACAGCTTTGGGTAGGAAGAGGCATTGAGAATCCCACCAGGGAGAAGGCATGGGGGGGGCTCAGGGCAGAATGGGAAATTGGGAGTCATCTGGCCTTTTTCTTTTCTTTTTTTTTTTTTTTTTTTTTTTTTTTTTTTGCGGTACGCGGGCCTCTCACTGTTGTGGCCTCTCCCGTTGCGGAGCACAGGCTCCGGACGCGCAGGCCCAGCGGCCACGGCCCACGGGCCCAGCCGCTCCGCGGCACGCGGGACCCTCCCAGACCGGAGCACGAACCTGCGTCGTCCCCATCGGCAGGCGGACTCTCAACCACTGCGCCACCAGGGAAGCCCCCATTTGGCCTTTTAAACCTTATTTTCCTGCTCCCTCTACCCCTCAGACTGAAAACCAAATGCCCAGCTCTGTGGTTTGGGGAATGAAGCCTAATTTTCCTCTAAAGGAAGCAGTACTGGTCCATTCAGGCCCGGACCCTGGTCAAAGGGATCTGGATCCAAATCCTGGCTCCACCAAATACTGAGTCACCTTGGGTAAGTCACATCACTGCTCTGAGCCTCAGTTTCTTCCTGTGTAAGATGAGAATAACCCTGTAGTCAGCTCACAGGTTTGCTGTGAAGAATACATGTGACAGTGTACATGGAGTACTCGGCACAGTGCTGGCACTCAGTGGGTCCTGGACGGACATTAACTCTTGTGATTGTGATTATTGATCTTTCACCTTCCCAGGCAGCTCCTGATCATTTGTCCAGTGCCACCCAGAAGGACTTGTTAACCAAGCCCTTTTCCATCTACACCCACCCCCATTCCCCCTCAAGCCTAAGAGCTCAGTCTCGCTAATGAAGCTGAACTCTCCTCCCCCAACCGCCCATTCAGAAGTCATTAGCAGGAGCTTCACAATTAGGAACAAATGGCTTATAACGGATGGCATCCAGGGAGGGCAGCGGGGTTGGAGGGGAATGAAGCTGGTGCTTTGAGGGCAACAGCGAGCTGCTATGAAAAGAAAAACAAGTCTTGGGGCAGATGCATCTCTCATCTGTGGGATGAGACTACACCCTCATTTCTGTCTTGGAGAATTTGGGGGAGGACCAGCATCCTCTCTGTGGAGGCCAGGTGCAGGGTTGTTTACTGGTTCTTTCTCCAGGCTGGAGGATTCCAGGTCTGTGTCGGGGTCCCAGACTTACTCTGTGCGTTTGGGAGGGCGGGGACGTGGTGCTCAGGGAGACAAGCACGAAGGGCTGAACTTTGAGAACAGAGAAGCAGAGTCATGCAGGTCACAGACCTGGTGAGCTGGAGTGTTAGAGGGTATCTAGTCTAGTGTTTTCCCAATTGCTGGTAATGAGCTAATGGTGGGTCATATAATATCAATTTAGAAGGTCAAAAAAATAGGAAAAAAATACACACACACGAAAACATCAGAGTTACTAGGTAAGCATAAGCAGTTTCGTGAAACTCTTGTGTGCTGCCACTCCAAACAAAAGGCATTTCTTACGGCAAGATCTCCAGCAAAAAGGTTTGTGAAACACTTATCTACTAGTTCACTTTACCGATAAGGAACCGAGATCCGAAGAGGGGCAGTGAAGCGCCCAAAGTCACACAGCGGCAGAAGCAGAGCCTGAGTCCCCCTGGGCCTGACACGGGGCTCTGCACAGGGATGAGGAGCCAGGAGCTGGGCAGACAGGATGGAGGAACCCCCCCACCCCAGCAAACTCAGGTCTAATCCCGATGGTGGTAAAGAGCAGCCAAAGTAAACAAAACCCAAACTTCTTTTGTCTGCATCTAGCTAATTTTGGCAAAATTGGGATCTCAATTGTCTTGATAATTTCAACTGGGAGCTGGCTCGATTTAGGGGAAGGGGCCCTAGAAGGGTGTTTGGTGGGCCGGCCCACCCCAAACCTGAAAAGCCCTCCCAGGAAGGCCCATCAGCTGCCCCCCACCCCCCCGGAATATGACTTTTGATTCATTTATCTATAATTCAGCGAGTATTTGTGAAGCCCCACAGGGCACTCACACTGTCCTAGACACTGGGGACATGGCGTATTTGCTTTAATGGAGCTCACATTCTAATGGGATGAGACAGACCCTACAACAAAGCGAAGCGAGCTGTGAGATGGTGGCCAGCGTTACGCAGGGGACGGCTGGCTGGTTACTTAGATTGTGTGGCCAGGGAAGGCCTCTCCAAGGACGCATTTAGGATGAGGGGGCTACTCTTTCAGGGGAGGGTATTCACCGGTTGGAAGGAGCTGGGGCTCTTGGTGCAAGAGCCCGGAGGTGGGCATATAAGGTTGGAGCATTATGAACCAAAAAGGCCAGTGTGGGCAAGCTGAGTGGCCTGAGAAGAAGTCCCAGGGGTGAGCAGCAGCCACATCACTGGGACGATGGCTTTTTATTGCCTTCTACGCTCAAGGAAAAATTGCTGGAGGATTTTAAGCAGGAATTGATACAATCTCTGAGAGGAGATACCTAACCCACTGCTAGTTAACAGTAGATACCTAATAAGTATTTGTTGACTTGAGTTCAACGGGAAACGTCTCTCCATCTACCCCTTGAAATACAAGTCCTCTGGGACCAGAGTGTGGAGGGAAGGGGTGCAGGGAGAAGGGTCAGGGGTCAGGGGCCCCCACCACTAAGGGTGCTGACCTGGGGAGACCCAGGTTCTCCACCAGCCAGGCTTTATCCTCCAGCAAAGAGACATAAAAATGAAATTACACAGAGAAGGGGGGCAAGGAGGATGGGGGAGAGGAGACCATAAAACCCCCGAAGTGATTCTACACCTTTTTCCCTTGGAAAAAAAAAAAAAGCTTTTTGGAAAAGGCTGTAAATTTTTTTTACACCAACCTCGTAAAAATGACATCGGCGCATTCTCAAATTAGAACCATTAAAATGAAAACCAGCAATGCGCAGATACAGACAGGCCCACGTGGGTGGGAGATGCACACACCGGTTTTAGGACCCCTTCACCGCCAAGGGAGCGTCTTGAGAATGCCTCCTCTCCACAGAACAGAATTAACCAATGAACCCAACAGTGCCCAAAAGGGCAAGGCCCTCCCCAGAGGCTCCTTCCTTCCCTCCCTTCGTGCCCCCAACAGGGAGCAGCCCCAGGCCCATCCAGCCCCTCTGGGCCCAAACCGGCTCCACCAGAAAGGTCCCAGCAGTGGCATCTGGGAAGGAGCTGAAATAGCGTGGGGCAGTCGCGGGATGGTGGCGCTTCCCCTCAGAGAGACTCCTCCCAGACGCCTCCTGGTAACTGGAGTTCTCCAGAAGGGGGTCTATTCCCAGGCCTGGGTTCAGCGCCACCCTCACGCTAGCCATTCCGCAGGGGCTATAAGTGTGGGGTTTAGAGTGGGGACTGTGGGGGGCGTGCAGTTCCCTCCCCACTGACTCCCACCGGGGCTCCTCAGAATGAAGGGGCTCCAGTAGGAGAAAACCTAGCTCACCCGCTGGGCAGAGGCCCTGGGATGCGGCCCGTCCCGCTTCAATCGTTCACCCTCAGAAGCGGAAACACTCACCCCCTTTCCCCAGTTCTTCCCGGTCCCCAAACTCCTATCAGTAAGGACAAGAACTCTGGTAATAAAAAGGGGGTGAGAGGGGGAAAAAAGAGGGGGTGTCAGAATTCCACAGCAGAAGGGAAACCTGGGAGCACAGTGGACTTGCTCTTCCCTAGTCCCAAGGAAGCAGGGGCCTGAGCATCCCTTTCCCAGGCCCCGGGCCCTCTCCTTGACCTTTCTCTCCCCTCTTAGGGAAACTTCCTTTTTTTGCTGGACTAGGGGGCAGAAACACAAAACAGGGTGGCCTTTGGTTTAGTAACCCAGGAAAGGTAAGAGAAGGGGGGTTAGGTCCTCTCCCCTGAGGCATCCTCTCAGGACCCTGCCTGTCACCTTACTACCCGGGCCCACCTCTCACCTGCTCTCTGTTCCCAAGCGGGAGGGAGCGGTCGGTCGTTTCTAACACTACCCCACAGCTGTCCCGGGTCAGGGACCTCACCCACGGGAACTTTCTAGGTCTCGCCTCTGAGGAGTTCGGGTCTCAGCTCTCCCTCCAGGCCCCCAAGCACTTCCTGGGAAGGGGCTCATTCTACAGAAAGAAAAGGGGAGTTTGGAGGGTGCAGGAGTAGAGATGAAGGAGCAGAATCTGGGGCAGGAGGGTGGGAGTCCCAGAGACTGAAGAAATGTGCCCCAGACCTGAAGACAAAACGCAACTGTTGACAGCGTGTGTGAGGTGTCTGCACTAATTCACCTCTGAAGACTCCCCTTTCCACCCCATCCCCCTAGAGGAGAGCCAGATGGGGGAGGAGAACAAAAATCTCTTCCATTCTTCTTTCCCCAGCTCCCTGACACTCCCCTCGCTCCATCTCTATGGAGGGGGGTGAGTTAAAAGCCCATGAATGTGCAGAGCCCCCAAACCATTTTGAATCTCCTCACAGGATGTGAACAGGGTGGGATTTGGCCCCAGTTGCCAAGGCAACTGCGGTGGGAGTTCCCAGACGCTAGGCAACCCTCCTGTGACCCCCGCTGACCTGTCACCCCCGCAACCAGAGGACAATAGGAGTGCAGGCTCCGGAGGCCCAGGACGCCTTTCAGCTCAGCCGCAGAGCCAGCAGCCCTGCCCGCCCCCACTGTCTGGCCCAGTCCTCCTGGCCCCAAGTCCAGCGAGCATCCAGCCTGGTCCCCAAAACCTCCCCAGGCCCTCCACCTCACCTCCCCAGAGCTGGCACACACTTCTCCCAGCCCTGGCTGCCCCCCATCAGGGATATTTGTGGAGTCTCTGGGGAAAGCCCTACGCACTGGGAACATTTTCATACAGGTGAAATTAAATTAGGAGAAAATGCAGGGGCGACCTTCAAAGAAAAAAGCCATCCTAGAGGGGAAATATGAGGCCGGGGGCCACTGAGGAAGGAGACTTAGTCTTGGTGAAGGAAGGGAGGGGGTTGACGGGCAGCTGGCACGCCTGTTCGGTTCAAGGCATTCTCTAACAGCAGCTGGGGATCACCAACTCCACGGGCCAGCAGGGTGCCAGGTGCAAAATAAGGTTCGATGCATGTTTGCTGAGTGAATGCACGCTCCAGGGCCCACAGCACTCTCCTCTCCATGCTTCCTTCTCAGGGGTGAGTCTCCAGGAGACTGGAGACCAGATGAAAGCCCCAAGGACAGAGTGGAGGTGGTGTGGCTCTGTCACTCACCAAAAAGAGGGCTGGGAGGAGGGAGGGGGAAGCTGGGGCCTTGACTGCTGAAATGGGGCAGCCAGAGGGGGACCCTCTCTCCGGTCAGACAGAGCCTGGCAGCTGAGCCCTGTCCCCCCTACCCCGCCTCTGTTTAAACAAGCTCCCGGCCTGCTGTTGCATGGAAACAGGCGCCTGCCCTTGTTCCAAAGTGACGTGGCTGCCCTCTTCAGCACTGTTTGTTTCAGCCTAAAGTCCTGTCACCAGCCTGACTTCTGACTCGCCCTGTTTATCTCTCTCTCCTTTGTCAACTCATTACTCCCAAAGGCCAAGACTGCATTTCCAGGGCTTGTTTGTCCAGAGCAGAGGGGCAGGGACCAACAGACCCACCGACAGACAGACAAAGAGGAGCCACGGAGGCACGAGGAGGAGGGACCAGGGCACTGCCCGCAGACCCACTCACACCCTCTGCCTCTGGAGTGGCCACTTAGAGCCGGCAGCCATTGCTGCTTTTGTTGGTTTGTTTTAAGAGCGCTTTTAGATTGGGAGTGGAGTGCTCTCACTCACTCACCAGCAGTGGTTAATTTAGCACCTACTAGGCGCCAGGCCTTGCTGCCTCCATCTCCCTCAGGGGACTGTGAGTGTGGTGGGAGCTGAGCCCAGCACTAGGAACCGGGAGACCTGAGATCTAGCCTTTCCCGTGTCACCTGGACAAGTCAGTGCTACCTCTGCTGTCCCCTCATTGTGATATGGGAATTATAACACCCATCTCCCCAGGATGGTGAAGCAATTAAAGACCCAAAGCACCAAACAGAGGCAGGGTGTGTGTTTGTCCTCGAAGGACTTCCTGGTGGGGGTCGAGGAGGAGGGGGCACTCGCTGGGCCACGGCCCTCTTTCCTACATTCGCTCTACCCCACAAACAGTCAGAGACACTTGCTGGGGGGACCAGAAAGTGTTACCCTCAAGCTCCCCCCAAAGCCTCGCTCATATATTGGAGGGAGAAGGACAGCCCACAGACTGTTTCTTTTTAATTGAAAATTTTGTAATTTTAATTTTGCAGGGTTCTTTTCATAGTTTGGAGCCAAGAAAACCTTTTTTAAGTCTCAAATATTTTCCTTGGCCCCAGGCACTACGCCCATAGTGAGCCCAAATGGATAAAACAGCCCTCCCTCCGCCCGCCTCCAAATCTCCACCCCAGTTTATTTGTGAAACAGATATAGGATTTTCCAGGACTTTGGGATATTCACCAAAACAAACAGGGATAACTGGAACGTGGAATATAGATGGTAAAACATGGCCTGAGCGCAACGCAGAACAGAGAAACCTGATCGGTACAGACAGTTCTGTCTCTCCCCACCCCACACCTCTCCCCACTTATCCTGATATCTGTGTTCAGTCTTCTCTTTATATAATTTTTTTAAAGAAACTTTCCAGTTTCAGTATTCCTCCCAGCCCTCCCTCGACATCCAAAATTTTTCATAGCTCTGTCTGCACAGAGGTGCAGGAGGGGAAGAGTTTTCACCCATACAAAATGGGTGGCCTTGGAGATTTCTGGTGGGGTGTGTTCTGTTATTATTTTGATGAAGGGCAGGGTTCTGCCCTTTGACCTTCTGTCCCCCGTAGATGGTACAGATTCTGTGGGTCTCTTCCCCAGAGAATCTGCTTAGGAGGGCTTGGGAGATACCAGCAAACTCCCAGGGACCATCTCCCTGGAGAAAGGAGACAGGCCCTTTATTGCTCAAGTTTCCACTGTTTGCAAGAGAAAGGAATTTTTTAAAGTCCTCAATTCTGTTCACATCTGTACTGACCAGGGAATTTACACCCAAACTGCGTATGATCCTAACAACCCGTGTACTTTAGGTGCCAAGAGGTAAGGGAAGCCCAGGACTGGCCAAGGTTGACTGCTGGGAAGGGGCAGGCTGGGACTTAACCTGGGTTTGTTCAGTTCCTGCATCAGTGCTGGCTGACCAGCTCAGTGCAGAGCGCGGGGCCGGGCTTCTGACGGTGCTGCTTCCAGTTTGACCTCTAGCTTCAAGAAGTGTGGTGGGGGGCTTCCCTGGTGGCGCAGTGGTTGAGAGTCCGCCTGCCGATGCAGGGGACACGGGTTCGTGCCCCGGTCCGGGAAGATTCCACATGCCGCGGAGCGGCTGGGCCCGTGAGCCATGGCCGCTGAGCCTGCGCGTCTGGGCCTGTGCTCCGCAACGGGAGAGGCCACAACAGTGAGAGGCCCGCGTACCGCAAAAAAAAAATAAATTTTTCTTGACTATTCTTTTTTTTTTAAATTTATTTATTTTTGGCTGCGTTGGGTCTTCGTCGCTGCGTGGGCAATGGGAGGCCCGCGTACAAAAAAAAAAAAAAAAAAAAAAAGAAGTGTGGTGGGAAAGGGCCCCTTAGGGGCTATGGAGTCGGGGGAGGAGCCCCAGGGCAAACCTGGGAGAGAGCATGAGGGCGATGTGGGTACATACATCTGTGTGCACGAGGAAGGGGTGGGGTATGGGCAGGGAGGAACATGCAGTACCCGAATTTTCCACATTCCCAGCAGAGCCCCCAAGGGGCAATGCCACAAGCAGTGATTCGAGGAGCAAAGTCAAATAAGAGAAGGAGCATCCCAAGGCCGGGGCTGGCTGGGCCGGTTCTCCTGAACTTGTCAAGCACGATTCTCCCTTTTTCCCCGGGTGGGGCCGGGACCTGGGGCCCCTGCTCTGTCATAACCCAGCTAGGTAGGCTTCCCCACCCCCTAAGGCCTCTCGATCCTCAGAGGCTGGTCTTGGACTCCTGAACTCTGCAGTTTAGGGTGGGAATGATGAAGGGGAAGAGGGCAGGGGACACAGACAGGGCTTCCAGTCTGAGCACTAAAAATGGAGGCCTACCTCTGCCTATGCTCTTGACCTTTTCCCAGCTGCCTTGACCCTTGGTGCCTGGAAGTTTAATCTCACAGCTAGCTTGCATCAGGGGCTCAGGCAGAGATGGAGGTGGGGAACATTTTATAATACAAATAAAACGAAGATACCACTGTGGGCACAGCCCCCCTCCCCCAAAGAGCACACACTTAGAGCAGGGTCTCCCTCCCCCAACCCTGTTTGTTAACTTAGCGGGAGTGCGGGAGGAGAGCCCAGGCGCCCACCCACCCAAGACGCACACCCTCAAGCCTGCTGCCCAGGCGTCTGTCTGCCCTTGTGGACATTTCTGAGGCTGTTCTAAGGTTCATGATCTCAGGGAGCCCAGCCCCACTTCTCTTTCTGGGAGGGCTGCTCTCCCCCTGCCTTAGTGACCACTCGAATGGGAGCGCACAGAGGGGGTCCCTGCAGGCTGGACCTTCTCAAGAATGTTAAAGTGAGGCTGCGTGGCAGGGAGCGGTGGCCCCCAGGTGGCCAGGGCGTGGCAGGAAGAGGCCTGGCGCCCCTCTCCCCTCTCCTGGGTTGCTGGGGAGAGGCGCCAGCTCCTACCTGTTGCTGCTGGAAGTGGAGCAGCTCCGCAGGGCTCATCTCGCCGTTGCTGTCTGCGCCCGCGGCCGCATCCCTGCCTGCGCTGCCTCCGGCGGGGCCCGCAGTCCCGACCCCGCCGCCGCCGCTGCCGCCGCCATCGGCCTGCCCGGAGAGGCTACCCACGCCGTTCTGACCAGACGGAGCCGACCTGATTGTCTCCGAGGCGGATTCCACCATCATGTCGCTCTAGCGGGACCTGGAGGGGGAGGAGAGACACGGGGGAGGGGCTGAGGCTGGACAGGCAGGGCGGGTTCCACCCGGGGAAGCAGGCGATGCCCCTCAACACCCCATCCCCAAATGACACAACCCCCACCAAGTCCTGGGGCGGCTTCTCCCTCTCAGCTTCCTGGAGGCTGATCCTGGGACCCCTGTTGTGGTGCAGGCCCTCCCTCCTAAGGTCACCCTCCGCCCCAGGCAAGGGCAGCTCCAGACTGAAGCGGAGGCCGACGCCTTGCCCCCCCCTCCCCCACATTTCCTCGAGGAGGCGCTACCCCCCCAACCCCCCCACACACCCAAACCGGTTCAGGCCTCTCCCTCCAGGTTAGTGTGTAGGGCAGAGCGAGGAGGGGCGAGGGTCCTGCAAGGACTTGAAAGCAGGTGAACTAGTGCCGGGAACCACCATATTGCCCCCCGCAGACCCGCCCCCGCCCACACGCACCTGTAATGGCCTTTGTGTTTGTTCCCCCGCTAGAT
>NC_041231.1:75729351-75734108 GCF_002837175.3 Physeter macrocephalus | reverse complement strand
CACACACACAGCAAAAGCCGCTGCCATCTTCCCAGCAACTATTGGGTGCCAGACCCTCCGCTGGGCCTGGAGCTGTGCAGGGAAGGCAGCTGGTGGTCCGACTTCTCTGACCTTCCATTCTAAGGCCCTCAGCCCAGCACCTGGCCCAAAGCAGACACTCAATATTTACTGTCTCTACAGGCAGCAAGATCCCTTCTCACAAGAACTGTGGGAAAATAGTTTTTTGGGTTTTTTAAAAAAATTATTTATTTATTTTTGGCTGCGTTGTGTCTTCGTTGCTGCACAAGGGCTTTCTCTAGTTGCAGAGAGCAGGGGCTACTCTTCGTTGCGGTGCGCGGGCTTCTCACTGCAGTGGCTTCTCTTGTTGTGGAGCACGGGCTCTTGGCACGTGGGCTCAGTAGTTGTGGCTTGCGGGCTTTAGAGCGCAGGCTCAGTAGTTGTGGTGCACGGGCTTAGTTGCTCCACGGCATGTGGGATCTTCCTGGTCCAGGGCTCCAACCTGTGTCCCCTGCATTGGCAGGTGGATTCTTAACCACTGTGCCACCAGGGAAGTCCCGGGAGATAGTTATTATCATCTTGATTTTACAGATGAGAAACGGAGGGTCCAGAGAGTCAGAGGATTTACCCAAGGCAGAGTCAAGGCCTGAATCCTGTATCTTCCCCCATCTCCCGCAACTGCCTCTCAGGGGTGGCTGAAACATGCTCAGAAAGAGAGAGGGTATGACTGGGATGGTTATGGTTAGCGAGGAGGAGGCCTGGGTTTCCTTCTACAACTCACGGAGGCTGTACTATCTCAGGGGTTCGTACACAGACTATGAAGCGGATGGGGGACTTAAGTATGCAGAGCTGTTCTCAAAGTCTGGGGTCTCCAGCTATCCCCAGATTCACAGCCCCTTGAGAGGAACAAAAATTTCAGCCAAACACAGGACACAGTTGGTATTCCCCATTGATCTTTGACATGAGTCTTAAACTCCCTAAACCTCAGTTTCTTTGTTTGTATAAGTAATTACTCCAAGCCTCTCAGATCCTGTGAGGAGTAAATAAAATAGCACATACAAACCACCTGGCAGAGTAAGCACCAATAATGATGAGTCCCTTCTTCACCTGCCCTATTTGTAAGGGTGAATACCCTGGGCTCAGAGAGGTCAAAGACTTGGCCCAGATCACACAGCAATCGGGCTGGAAGCCAGCCAGCGTTCTTTCCTCCCTTCTTGATTACCTTTTGGCCTTGGCAGACCCCACAACCACACGGTGTCCCTGACCCAATAAATAGGTGCAGGAGGGCCTTAATAGAGAAACTGCTGGAAGGATTATTTCCCGAGTTCCTTCTCCGAGGTGGCAGCTCCCCCGTTCTCTTTCATTCTGTAAGAACTCGTTTCTCCTCACTCTACTGGGCCATTTGCTGTTTTTTGTCCCTGCTGTCAGCAGAGTGGGGAAGACAGTGAGGGTATCTAGGTGTGCGCAGGGGGTTGGGGGGACAGAGCACTGTGAAAGGCCCATGGGGAGGCCACTAGTTCACGTGTGTGCCATATCACCCTGCTCTTGTGACTCTAGGTGTCTGTCCCAGTGGACCTGTGTGGCCTGGGTGACCCTGTGCTGCTGGAGTGTCCCACGTTTGTGCATTTCTCTGTGTGTTCCCAAGGGCTTGTTGCTCCCCCACCCCCCAGCTGCTGCTCCCAATCCTGGGTTCTGCGAGGAGCTGGGCTAGGGGCAAGAGCAAGGTTGGGGGCAACGGTTCAGAAGAGATTGAGCACTTGGTCTCGGCCTTAATGGCCATGTCAGCCCCAGGGCCAGCAGCTACCAAATGATGGATGGGGTGGGCACCGTCCTCCACCCGCCAGAGCACAGGCCTCCAGCCCCTCCCCACAACCGCCCACCCGGATCCCTCACTCAGGCCTGGGCCCCAGCTACACGAGGGGGATGGGGAGACAGCAGGGGCCACTCTGCTCTCCCTCTGCCTGACCCTGGCCCTGCTGGGGGGTGGAGAGCAGCTGCCTGCCCCGATTCCAAGTCTAGCTTCCCTGAGATCTGAAAACTCCTGGGCCCCAGGGGACAAAGACCAGAGCCTCAGGGGTGTGTGTGCACAGGAGAAAGGAGAGAGAATCCAGCAGTTTCTTCTTGGGGTAAGGGAGAGTGGCCCCCTTCCAACATTCACACACACCATAAAGTTGCTCAGACAGCAAGTTTGGAAAAGGGAGAAAAAAGGAAGGAGGATGCAAACAGAGGTGTCCTTTTCTTTTCCTTTTATTGGTGGGGGGGGAGGGACAGAGCGACACCCAGTGAACAACATAATTGCTGCAATGTGGCGTGTAATAACAGCTATTCAAGGGCCGATCATTCATATTAAACAGGGTGAAGCAAGCCTCTCATTTGCATGCTTGAGATTATATGCATTTGAAGTCATTTCCGCAGGGTGTACGAACGGCATTAATTCCCACGTGGCGCGCTGCTCTGCCCCCTCCCGGGGCCTTCACCTCCTTCCAGGCTCGCGCCTGCCTGTCCACCAATACCCATCCACACCTGCAGGTGGGTGCTCCCAGGACTCTCCTTACCTCTGCCCTGAGACACCTGTCCTCCTGAGGAGGAGCACAGCGGCAGCCTCAAGCCTCCTACCTGTCTCTCTGCAGGTGTTGCAACAGCACTGGGGTGCTCCCTGCACTGTGGGTGAGCAGGCTCTGGGTGCCTGGCACCCGGCCAGGTAGGGATGGGGTGGGGTGGAGTACTAGAGGCAGGCCTTGATATCCGTGCCCTGCACCCACAACGGTGTGTGGGCTGGGGGGAAAAGGCAGCGTCCATGGGATCCTGGACTCTGGCTAGAGAAGGCAGGGGACTGGGTGTCAGGGGGCCTGAGCTCAGTCACAACCAGCTGTGACTTCTTTGCCTTCCTCCTTCTCTGGGCCTCCATTGCCCCATCTCTACATGGAGAGGTGATCTTGAAGGTCTCTTCTGACTTGGAAGCTCCAAGAGGAAAACTCCCTAGTCAGTATGGACACAAGAAGCCACCGTGTTCTAGCGGCTGGTGAGAGCCACCGAGGTTCCACTTGAATCACAGCCGTCCCTTTCCCAAAGGGAAATGTAGGCCTCAAACTTCCCAATGGGGACCGGGGCTGCCTGCTCTGGTACTGAGGGGGACCCTCCAAGAGCCCCTCCTCCACTCACTCCCACCCTTCGGCCTCTCTCCACACACTCCTATCCTGCCAATCCGCGCTCCTCCCCCCCAGACACCCATTTCCTCAGCAAAGAGCTGCTGACGTCACCTGCAGAAGTGGAGAGGCGCTCTGGGAATGAAACCATCTGGTTTCAAGGGCCAGCTGTGTGACCTTGGGCAAGTCACTGGGCTCATACCAACAAGTAAGGAGAGGAAATTAGAAAGTCTTTCTAGGATTTGCTAAAATTGAGGCCCACCCCAGCCTTCCCTGCACCCTCTCCCTATGCTGCACTGGGGGCAGAGGCCGAGTCATTTCCTGTGCTCTAGGATTTTTGTCTGGGGCCCTGGTCCTGTCCTTGGGTAGGTCCTGGTCTTCCGTGTCGTCTCTCGGGGTTCCCTTGGGGAGCCAGGGACCTCAGAGCCTTTGGCCAGTACCCCGACGCTCCCGCAGACGACGCCGTCGAAAGGAAGGAAGGGAGGAAGGGAGGGAGGGAGGGAGGAAGAAAGGAAGGAAGCAAGCAAGCAAGCAAGCAGGGTCAAAGCCACAGCCGCCTCTTCCGCTCCGGGGGAGTCTGCGGGCCGCCGTGGGTGTGTGTGTGTGTGGGGGGTCCCACTGCCCGAGGCTCCTGGCCCTTCGAAGAACGCGGGCTCGCAATGAGGGCCGCCTCGGAACGAGCCCGGGTCCGCCTCTGTCCCCTCCCTGGCCGGAAGTGACGAGTTCCACCTACCTTGGGGCCAAAGGGAGGACCCAAGGGCTAGGGTGATTTCGGAGGAGGGGAAAAGGGACGGGGAGCCCCACACGCGTAGAAACTTTTGGTGCCTTTTCCGCGGGCCCATATGGTGTACGGAGTATTAATTACCGTAGCTTTTTAATTAACAATCGCTTAATCTGAGCCGTAACATTTGCCACGACACCCTACGCCTCGTTGCGAACCCGCGCCGCCCGCCCTGCCAACTCATCAATTAATTTTTATTGACGTTTTCTTCCCCAAACAGGCACAATACCAGGGTTTTCCAATTAACACCTCCGCGATCTCTAATTAGTGCAATTAACAGACTGATGGATGCCCGGAGTTTACCCGCGAGGGAGGGAGGGAGGGAGGGAGGGAAGGAGGGAAGGGGCGGGGCAGTCCCCGGCGCGCGCTCTCTCTCCCGGCGCGCGTCCCGCAGGGCGCACACGTGCATGCGCTCAGCCTGAGAGGGGGCGCACCCCCAGCTCCTGGAGGAGCACGGCGGGTGGGGGCGTGACCACAGGTAACCTGTACCCAGAGCAATGGTGGTGATTTGAGTTGAAATAGCAGACACAGTTTCCAGCCCTTTCGGAAACCTAGAACCTAGCTGGAGAGACAGCTGAAAGCCTGAGACTAGAAGTTGGGAAACTGGCTTCTAGCCCCAGCTCTATCACCAACTTGCTGTGTGACTCGGGCCAAGTTAGTTCTCCCCTTTTCTTCTCTGTATGATGGGGGAAACTAGACTAGATGTAGCTACCTATTTATAATGCATACCCCTATCAACTTCCAAGAAAGACTGGGAAGCAGACTGCAATAAAAGACAGATAGGGCAGGGCTTCCCTGGTGGCGCAGTGGTTGAGAGTCCGCCTGCCGATGCA
>NC_041231.1:75707463-75728674 GCF_002837175.3 Physeter macrocephalus | reverse complement strand
TACCACACACACACACACACACACACACACACACACACACACACACACACATAAAGCTACTTAAAATATAGTATCATGGGGTAGTAGGAAGGGAGAATAAATAGGCCAAGATCTTAAGCCAGAGGATCTCACACTTGAGTGCATCAGAATCATCTTGGAGGGCTTGTTAAAATACAGATTCCTGGGCCCCAGGCCTGGAGCTTCTGATTTTAGGTCTGGAATGAGCCTGAGAATTCATTTCTAAAAAGTTCCCAGGTGATGCTGATGCTGTCTGTCCAATACAACAGGGCTTCAACGATGAGCACTGGCTTTCAGTTATGAGCTTGCTGGTGGCCAAAACGAGATGATCTACCTCCAAGACCATTCATTCATTCAACATGGATTTAGTGCCCGATTAAGCCAAGCACTGAAGACCTATCTGCAGGAAACTGAAATTTGGTTCTGGCCCCCTACAGGCTTACAAAACACAAACAAGCCGGTACAGGTGTCCAGGCTGCTTTGACGGCAACTGGTAATAATGGAGGTCCTATTCCCCCTCCCTTTTTTTCTGGGTAAACCTGGCATTTGCCTTTTCGAAAGTTTAGCCACTAGTGGAGTTATGGTCATGAACAAAGTCATTCTTCTCTCTCCTCTGATGCTGGCCAGGAGAATATTTCACCGGCAATGACCCTTCATCCATTCATTGGTTCAACAAATATTTAAGCACTTACCCATGTGCCAGGCTGTGTGTGTGCAGACCTGAACAGAACAGGGCACAGGCCCTGCTCTCCTGGAGCTAATGTTCCCAGGAGGTGAGGCACATGATAAATAAGGACACAAATAGATAAGCTCAAATAAAATAAATTCTATCAAATATGAGTGCAGGGAATAGACAGGGGGATCTAATTTACACGGGGGCAAGGGCAGGGAAGGCCTCCTTTTAAAACGGCATCTATACTTAGAAAAGAATGAGCAGGTATGGGTCAGGTGAAGTGTACACTGAATGCAGGGGAACGGCATATGCAAAGGCCCTTATTTTACAAGAGAAGTCACTGGTTTCAGACTTTCTTCGGAGCAAAAAGTCTTTGAAATGGACACATTTCTAGATTATATAAAAAGACACATCAGTGGGTACCACATAGAACAGAGCATGAGGATGCCGTCTATTTCCTTCTTTCTCTTTCTTTTCCTTTCTTTCTAGCTGTCCAGCTATCAGCTCTTACTTGTGTCAAGGGACGTAAAAAGCAGAGGGCTTTTCAGAGCAATGAGCAATGGCATTTCAAGTAACTTGGGATACTTCCCAATCTGTCATCCCAAGACCCAGGGATCCCCTTCCCCATTCAGCTCAGGCTCCAAAGGCCCACAGGCTTCAGGCCACCAGGTGAGGGAGGGCTCAGGCAGGAGCCACTTTGGGCCTCAGCCTTTCTTATCAGCCCCTCAGGTGGCATCCTACCTGCTGACCCTGCTCTGATCTCTTATTACCTCTGTAATTAGAACATGAGCAGTGAGGTCACCGTTCTGAGCCTTGGTTTTTCCTTGTTTACCATACGAAGCTAATACCAATAACCCTTCCTTTCAGGGTTGCTGTGGTATCAAATAAAATACACTGCCAGAGAAGGTGTTCAGAGAAGGGTATTTACTACAGTCATGGGGACCCAGCAAGTCCAGATCCCATCCCCCCATCCTAGCCTTATGGTTTGGCACTTGAAGAAAGTGAGACAGAATCCAAGGGTTAGAATGTCTCTGTAGCTCCAAAATGGGTCCCCCCACGCCAGAGCAGGGTGATGTGAGTCACATGACTACTTGGTTCTCTGATCAGCCCAGCAGTGTCTCTCCTCAAGCAGATGGGGCTGTCAGAGTTCCAGAAAAAGCTCAAACCCTCTCCAGGCCCATGCCCTCCCTGTACTCGGGGACTCTCCCTCGTGTGGGTCAGAGGCTGGCACACTCGGTTTTCTCCCTAAGACTCCCACTTCAGCCTGAGAGTCTCCCTAAATGACACACTAGGAGCTATCTGGTCCAACTTTAGGGACCATTCAAGGCCTCTTCTTAGCACAAAACTTCCAAGCCCAAGGAGTAGTGCACGTGGCAGGGTGAGGACACACCTCTAAAAGGCTGCAGCAACCTCTGATTTGGAAGGGGAGCCACCATCCTGGGCTGTCTGTTCCAAGTTCTCCCCCAAGTTTATTTATTTATTTTTAAAATTAATTAATTAATTAATTTTTGGCTGCGTTGGATCTTTGTTGCAGTGTGCGGGCTTCTCATGGCAGTGGCTTCTCTTGCTGCGGAGCAAGAGCTCTAGGTGCGTGGGCTTCAGCAGTTGTGGTTTGCAGGCTCTAGAGCACAGGCTCAGTAGTTGTGGCACACAGGCTTAGTTGCTCTGCGGCATGTGGGATCTTCGTGGACCAGGGATCGAACCCGTGTCCCCTGCACTGGCAGGCGGATTCTTAGCCACTGTGCCACCAGGGAAGTCCTCTCCCCCAAATTTAAATAACTTTATTTTCTAATCATAAAAGTAAGACATCCTGGTAGAAAAGTATGAAGAAAAAGTAAGTAGACTTATAAGTACTTATAAGTCTACCAGCCAGAGATCCTTTTGGGATCCACCCCTTCCAGTCTCATCCATTTTCGCTCTCTTTGGGCATA
The DNA here is from genome assembly GCF_002837175.3 of Physeter macrocephalus. NCBI lineage: Eukaryota > Metazoa > Chordata > Mammalia > Artiodactyla > Physeteridae > Physeter > Physeter macrocephalus. The sequence goes on along the minus strand of NC_041231.1, from coordinate 75,726,052 downwards.
TAAACATTTAAAACGTGAGCTTGGGTTCATAATCTGTACATGGTTTGAATTTTTCTGTTTTCCCACTCACCACTTATGGTCATAACCATTTCCACATGACATCAAATATTTTAATTAACAGTTTTTAGTGGTCACAGAGTTGTGTGAATGGGCTGTGTGTTCCAGAATTTATTTAGCAAATCCCCTAAAACTGGACATCCAGACTGCTGCCTACTTTTTCACTATGACACTGTAATAAACACCCTCATGCAAACACAATATTCTCCATTTCTATTTGCTTAGGATACATGTTTAGGTGGAATTGCATATTTTTAAGGCTCTTGATACATTTATTCCTTAATTGATGTCCATAAAATGTGTGCTGACTTTGCCCTACCTTCAGCAATGCACCCCTGTCCCAGAGGACTCACAAGCTCTTTTTTTTTTTTTTTTTTTTTTTTTTTTTTTGCAGTACGCGGGCCTCTCACTGTTGTGGCCTCTCCCGTTGCGGAGCACAGGCTCCAGACGCGCAGGCTCAACGGCCATGGCTCACGGGCCCAGCTGCTCCGCGGCATGTGGGATCTTCCCGGACCGGGGCGCGAACCCACGTTCCCTGCATCGGCAGGCGGACTCCCAACCACTGCGCCACCAGGGAAGCCCACAAGCTGTTTTTTTTTAAGCTATCTTCCTCCATTCTCCTCAGCTCCTTCTCCAGAGGATTCTCAGATTCTGCTTATGGTATTGAGAACCCAACACTACCGACTCTGTCAAATCTGGGCACATAGCTGGGTGATGGGCCTCTGCCTGCAACTGACACTGGGCACAGTGGGTACTGGCATTTGAACACACAGAGGGGGATAAAACACAGCCCTTGCTTTTGGGGGTGGGTTATAGTTTGGTGGAGAAAGAAAGACATACAGACAAACACAAGCATTTAAAAATACCCATACTGGGACTTCCCTGGCGGTTCAGTGGTTAAGACTCCGAGCTTCCACTGCAGGGGGCATGGGCTCAATCCCCTGACAGGGAACTAAGATCCCACATGCCATGCAGTGTGGCCAAAAATTAAAAAACAAAAACATACCTAGGTGCCACCCCAGATCAATTTAATTGGATTATCTGGGATCCAGGCATGGATAATTTAAAAAGCTCTTCCAAGTATTCTAAACTTCAAGTACAGTCAGGGTTGAGAACCTCTGCCCTACACAACACACACAACTTTACAAATGTTAAGTAGGTACTGGGGGGTGGGGTGGTTGCTGGCTGTGGGTGCCTAGAGGGAGTGGGGGTGCTCCGGGAAGGCTTCCTGTAGGAGGTGACTTCTGAGCTGAGTCTTATGGAAGTGAAGCCTGGGCACACAATTTGTGAATGTATTATAATAACCACCATTCCACTCAAGAGTCCTTGAAAGTTCTTTCCCATACCCTGTCACACACAACCTGCACTCACTCTGACAGATGAAGGAACCACACTTCAAAGATGCTTAGTGATGTGTCAAGGTCACTTGGCTGCTAGGAGGTTGAGTCAAACTGAAACCCTATAGCTCTTCTGACTCCCAAACCAGTGCTCTTCCCCAGAATTCCACCTCAGACGTGGCAAGGCCCAGAGGGCGGTCACTCTGGAATTTCCCTGGAATCTGAACCTTTCCCCACCACCATCACCACACCCCAGTGACTTTCACTGGCTCTGGCCCCAAAATGCTCCCAGCAGGCCCTAGCAAGGTGGCCTCCCTCAACACGCCTTCCCAGTACCATGACCAAAAGGAAGAATTAACAAAAAAAAAAAAAAAAGAAAAGAAAAGAAAAAGGAGAACCAAAGATCCCACTCCATCTCATTAAGAAAGTAAACATAAGAGCCATCTAAGTGTCTAATTAAGCTTCTAATTAGTCCCTGCTTGTTACTAATGCAAATTAGATTACTCCGCTTAACTACAGCATGTCCACAACACCCTTGTTAATTGCGGCCTTTTGAAATTAAATTACTCCCTAATTAGCATATCAAAGCCATTGATTCGGAGCTGGGAAAGATGAGGGCAAAAGGAGCCGAATGCCAAGTTTGGTTAATCAGAGATGGCTAATTAAATAGTGCCGTCTTTCGTGGGGGGCCTGCTGGTTAAGGGGTGGGGTACTCACCCAGGGCCCAAGTGGCCATCTGGAGCCCGGTTCTGGTAGTGCCCTTGGCACCAGGGGGCTCCAGTTGGCCTAGGACAGACCAGTAGTCTGGCCTTCTCTGGGGCCCTGGCTGCTCTGCCCAGCCCACCTCTGACATGCCCTGGCCCCTCCCTTTGTCTCTCCTGATGATATCTAGGGGTGGCATTCACAGGGATCTTGGGTACCAACTCAGGGGCATCCAAAAAACACACCCATATTCGAATGTGCAAGACTCAGCATCCTTCCGCATCTCTCTCCCTGTTCCAAGATGAATTCTGAAAAGGTGACTGCTCCCAGTGTTTCTCTAATCCCCACCTGTGGCTCCATTCTCAGAAGGAACTCTCCCCACCCCCAACAAAAAGTACATAAATTTCGGGGAGGGGCAGGTAAGAGGGTGATGACTTTCATAAGGGGGCTCACCTGGGCAGGGATGGGCTGATTTCAGATTGGAACAGACCCCTCAAGACACAAGACCCTGTAATTCCCTCCGTGGTAGAAGGAAGGGGAAAAAAAATCACCCACCACCATCAGTTCTTAAGCAGCTGTGCAAGTATTAGATTTGGGTCAGGGTGTCCTTAAAGGTCTTCTCTGAGCTCTCGTACAGACCCTGCAAAGCCTCTCAGACACCTGCCTCTCCCAGCTCTTCCTAGAATACTGAGGATGGGCAAAATCTCCACGAAAAAGTTGCTAACTGAAACGCCCTCAGGGGCTAGGCCGGTCCCCAAGGGGGCCAAGTGGGAAGTGGAGGGTACTCAATCCCAGTCTATCTTAACCCCACAGAAATGCAGGCTCCCTGTTTGGGTTTTTCAAAAGCAGCCAAGTGGGGATATTTACGTGAAATTTACCACTGTAATAAACTTTGTGTGAGCCAACAAAACAAGTAAGGGGTGAAGTTAGTCCATTTGTGACCTCACCCCTTATGGCCAGCATTCTAGACAGGGAGGTTCCAGTCAGCTGTGTGACCCTGGACAAGTTACATCACCTCTCTGGGCCTGGGGACCTCACCTGTCAAACAAGAACAAGGAGGTATGTGAAATGGCAAAGCACAGTTCCTCAGTCAGGGTCTGGTGACCACCTAGTTCTACTCTGTACCTGCCATAATCCCTTCCCAGACTTCGGATGTCTTCTAGAACCTTCTTCCTCCATCTTCCATGCAGAAGGCAGAGTCTGGGCTTCCAGGTATCCTTGGAAATGCTGAGGGCTTGTTCCTACAAATGCCTGACTGGGCAGCTAGGAGGTACACACCTATGCTCTCTGCCCTACATTTAACGGATTAGCCCTGGTGGGTGCAACAGATCTTAATGCCTCTTCTAAAAAAGACAGAACAGGGCTTCCCTGGTGGCGCAGTGGTTGAGAGTCCGCCTGCCGGTGCAGGGGACGCGGGTTCGTGCCCCGGTCCGGGAAGATCCCACATGCCGCGAAGCGGCTGGGCCTATGAGCCATGGCCGCTGAGCCTGCGTGTCCGGGGCCTGTGCTCCGCAACCGGAAAGGCCACAACAGGGAGAAACGCGTACCGCAAAAAAAAAAAATAAAAGACAGAACTTTCACAAGAACAAAATCTTGATGACTGACAGGTCCCTAGCCTGGTCCTTCAGGGACCCCTCCCCCAACTAGGGTGTGTATATGTGTGTGTCTGTGTATGTGACTCTGTCCACAGCTCTCCTTCCCCCAGTTCTCCTCTCCAAGTTTCTCACCAGCAGCCCCCACAGCACAAAGAGTCAGGGTCATGGCCAAATTCCCAAAGGGTTTGGTTTTGCTGATTTACGGAGGGATCAACCAGGGCCCAGGGGAGAGGAAGCCCCTGCCCCCGCCCCCCACCCTCCAGCGCCCAGCTCAAAAGGGTGAATCTCAGGCAGTGCCCAGTCCATGGGTATCCATCCAAACCAAATTGGTCTAAAGGGCCCATACCAGCAGTTTTATTTTAGAAAATAAGTGAAATTTAAAGCAAAGCAGAAAAAGATAAATGGGGAAGGGGTGAGGCTGTCCTGGTGTGAGGGGGAGGGTGGAACAGTGGCACAAGCGGGCCAAGCAGCAGCCCGCCTCGCTGAGCTCTCTCTCCCAACGAGATTCAATTAATTGATAACAAGAGGCATCAAATTAATTTCTGGAGGATGTGAGATTCTGATGAAGGGAAATCTCGTAGATGGGGATCGGGTGGGAGGTGGCGGGCAGCGCCCCCTCTAATCAGGCTCTGCTGCCTAATTGGGGAGGAGGAGACTTGCCTGGGCCGCAGGGTCGTCTGCCCCACGCTCCACGGCGCCCCTTTCGGGCAGGACACGCGGAGGCAGTGAGCACCAGATGCGTGGAACAAAGGGGGCTGGTCTCCTCTCACCCAACGCCCAACTCCCTCCTGCCCAACTCCCTCCTCCCCGCCACCAGCCCACAGCTGCGGGAAAGGCGGGGGCAGGGAGAGGCGAGTGTGGGTGATCCCTCACCAACTGCACAGTTATGAAAACCAGGGCCCAGAGAGAAGACCGTCATGCCTAAGGTCGCAGAGGGAATGAGGAAGCTGGTAGCACTGCGCTTACTGGTGCCCCTCAAGGGTGAGTCCCAGACCCGCACGACCCAGACAGGCGAAGTCATCCCCAAGCTCAAGGAGGTGAGCACACAGCGTGGGAGACCCTCCCTGTAGCTAAAAGATAGAGGCCACCCGCCCCCTCTTCCAGAGTTCCCTGGACCCCCAAACCCCCGCATCTTAGGGCCGAAGACACCCGGCGCGTGCGCTTCCCGCACCTCGCAAAGATGTGCTCGTGGAGGCTCAGGGTAACACTGGCCGGGCTAGCAACCCAGAGCGAGTGCCCGCAGCTGGGGGGCGAGGACCGGGAGCCCTGGCTCTCCTGAGAACCCCGGAGCCTTCCTAAAGGAAAGATTCTCCCAAGTGGACCAACTGTGCACCCTCAACATCCGACCTTTGCAAGTGCCTCTGTGCCTCCGGCTCCAACCCAGAGATGTGGAAGCCTCCAGAAGCACTGCGCTCAAGCACTTAGAGTAGCCGCCGCTCCCTCGGTCTCCTGCAAATCCTGAGTTCCCATCTCTCCCCCAAATTCTCCTCAGCTGCACCCGCCCTTTTCTTTCAGGGTGTGATACACATCTGCCCGAAGAAGCCCTTGAAGGAGTGAAAGGAGGAAGTATATGCTACCCTCTTTTGGACCAACTTCTTTCGGCCTGGGTCTCCTGGAAGCCTGAGCTCCAGAGCTAGGGAAATGAATCCCAGGGAGCCCTCCCTCCAGCACGCCCGGTTGAAGAAACAAGAACAGAAGACCCTTCACCAGCCCACGGGCCAGTTTCCCTTCACACAGCTCAGCCCTCCTGAAGGCTCTCAGGGCCAGCACCTGCCTCCTGTGCCGGCTGTGGAGTATGAGGACCGGAGCCTGCCTTCAGTCACCAGAACCTGTGGGGCACTTGCTCTATTTCTGATTTTCCAAGTTGTAAGCGAGCCACCTCTTTTAAACCTCTTCACCTGGACTCCTGTGGGCCACTGCACACAGCGATGGCTCCACAATGTTTGTGGAATGGAGAGGAGGAGTCCTGATCTCCATGCCTGGATCCACCCTGCCCTCCTGTCGCCACCATTTGTCCCTCCCTCGTTGCCGGTGGGAATTCTGGGTAATTTCCACCCGCTGACCCTGCCTACCTTGAACAAATGCAGAGGGTCACTAGTCTACACACCTCACTTTGTTACCATCTGAGGAAAAATCATCTCACCTCCCCTCCCTCCCATTTGCACCATAGTCCAGGTCAGATGCCATCAGAAACTCCAAGTAGGAGAGAGGACCTTCCCCATGCCCTGCACCACCAACGACTCCACGTACCCTCAGGTCCCAGCTTGGGAGGCTTCAGCTGGACAGAGGATGGGGCCTGGGTAGGTGGGTGGAGCTGCTGGGATTTGGGGAACAGGCTGCATGGCTATGACCAGGGCTGGGGAGAAGAAAAGCACAGGGCTGCACTGGAGCAAAGGACAGCCAGGTAAAGGTCCCGGGAGGAGACATCCTGGGACAAGGAACAAAGGAAGGAAGGGCATCAGCCTGGCCCAGGCACGAATGGCTCACTCCTTTGAGGGACCAGATGCTTTGACTCTGGCTCAGCGCCCTGTGGCCTTGTCCAAATGGCCAACTTTTGTGCTAGGAGCTCTTGATTTCCAGCTCAGGCAGGCATGCCCCGAGTCCAGGCTCTGCACAGGGCCCACGAAACGCCATCTCACAAGACCACTGCATCTGCAAGCCTCAGGGTTTGGAGTAGAGGGTTCCTGCTGTAATCCCAGCAGGGCAGAACTGGCCGTGGGTGAAGGTGTGCATTTCCATGGAGAATCCAGGAAGGCAATGTTGAAAGAGGCAGAAACTTCACACTCAAGGGAAGTTCCTTTTTGCTTCTTTAAGATGATCCATCCAGGAGTAGGTCCCAGATTGATCTGAGACTGCCTGCCAAGCTTGTCTTCCATAACGCTGCATAAACCAGGGCTCCAAACCATAGAAAGTCTCCCTTTTTGGAGAAAGGTGGCGCCAGCCATTTTTCCTCCTCTGTGTTCTAGGGAATTATCCCTCCCATTTTTGTTTCCATGAGCACCTTAGGATGTTGGGGGGAGGGGGGATGACTGGACCTTCCAGGGTCATGTGCAGGTGGGAAATGCCAAGTTCTGAGCCCAGACCTTCCCTTAAAGGGAAGACAGGAGGAGGAAACCCAGCCTTCTCGTTGGAGGGCTGAGGGGGACGCAGGCCTGAGCTTTTGAAGGAGGGATGGGGAGTGGCAGGCCCTCCCATCCCCTCCTTTCTCCCTCCCCCACAGCAGACGCTCAAGCCCTACCGGTTACACTGGGAGTCCTAGGAGCCCCACATGTTAGTCCCAGCCCTACCACTAACTGTGTGACCTCAGACAAGTTGCTTCTTCTCTCTGGGCTTCATTTTCCAAACCCCTAAAATGGAGATTAATTTCCAGTATTCAGTACAGCATGTGGCCTGGCAGTGCTGGGAATCTAATAATAAAAGCTACCCCTTGGTCAGTACTACCCTGTGCCAGGCACTATGCTAGGTACTTTACATCTGCTCTTCCATCCTACTCCCAAACAAGCGCTAAACGGCTATCATTGACCTACTTTACACATAAGAAAACTGAGGTTTGAAGAGCTTAACTAAGTTCTCCAGAGACCCATCACCACTGGCAAGTTCCAAAGGCTTCTCCCCTGTGACACATGTTCTGCAATGGGGAGGCCTGAGTTCCTTGCCCTGGGTTCCAGAGTTCTGGAACCAAGTCATAGGAAGTCATTTCAGCAATCGGAGCCTCAGAATCCTGTCAAAAACAGTGCCTGCCCTGCCTTGGTCTGGGAAGCTGGGAGATTTTGAAAGAAAACTGTGCGGAGCTCCTTGGATGGAAGAAATTATTACTTTGCACAGTTTGGGTTATTAGAAAAGTAAAGACATTGTGCCTGCTTGGGATGGGCATGGAGGGGTTTGCATTTCAGCTGGAGAGACAGGAAAGCCACCAAGGCAGTGGGGCAGCAAAGGATTAGGATGTAGGGAAGGAGGGTGCAGCTACTCTAGGTGTGGAAGATCAGGGAAGCCTTCTTGGGGAGATGGCCCTTCCCCCCTTGCACCTCATACCTTTCCTCTGAAACAGACACCCTGCTCCCACCCTCCTCTCTCTAATGTGATATCTTATCTGCCTCTCCTACCCTGACAATGTGCAGACCCCAGCCTTCACTGCTTGGGCACACCAATGCCCAGCCTGGGACCTGCCCAGACAGAGTAGGGGCTCAGCAAACCTTCGGGGAATTAATGGATTAAAGGATCCCCCCTCCTTTCCTGCCCCTAAGGAAGAGGTGTGTTTGGAGTAGAGGCCCAGCAGGAATATGCACATTCCTGGTAAGAAGGGATCTACCTGCCAGCAGCCAGAAAGGAAGTTTCTGGCTAAAGGCACAGGAAAGGAGGTGGGGTAGGGATGTCTAGGTGTGAGAAGGGTACCTACACAGAAAGGGACAGAGAAAGGGACAGGGACAGGTCCTTTTTCAAGTTAGGCCCAACCTGGCCCCCCCCCCCCCACCAGCACTGGTGTCAGGCCTTTCTCTCCGCAGGGCTCACGGGTTCACCAACTCCATAACTCCTGCAAAACCTGCCCAGGACTGGGAGGAGGACAGAAAACCCCACCCAGGGGCCCAGCACTTAGTGCCAGGAGAGAAGGTTCCTATGGTCCCCCCCAGTTTAGTGCCAAGACTGGGATGGAGCTAAGGTAGTGAGGGGGGGGTGTCCAGGAGAGATTCACATCTTACAGGGATCATGAGTTGGCGGGGAGCACTCTCTAGAGCCACCTCCTCCCCCTGCCACGTTACCCCACTGATGAGAGGGGGAGTGACGCCAAATGGGGAGCCCCACGAGACATAGCCCTGCTTTTGAGAGGCTCAGATCTAAGGGTGCCAGAGCAAGCAAGCTGTCCATGTGCCCACAGCACAGTCTCAGGGCCCTCCCTCCCTCCTGCCAGGTGACAAAGAGCCCCAGAACCCAGGCAAGACAAAGTTAAAACAAAAATAAAAACAAAATAAGCCTGCAGATTTCCCATCCCTTGCAGCGGTTTTCTGCCAGGTTGGGCAGGGGTTGTCTGGGGCAGGGGCTGTCTGAGGTGGGTGGCTCTCCTTAGGGAAGCTGGGGCCTGGCCAGCTTGTTGGGCCTTCAGCCCCTGCACCCACCCGCTAGCTCACCAGGAGGGTCATCGGCTTGAAATGCCCAGCGCCAGCAGCGCTCAGTCCCAGAAGTGAGCTTCTGGGTTCAAATTCTTGGTGTCGAGGTCTCCATTACCCACTGTGTTCCACAATGGGACTGGTCAGACCTCCCCGTGGCTACAGGCGGTACAGATGATCCCACAGCTCCTTCCTTCTGGGTGGGAGAAGGGGGCACCCAGGGGAGCCTCCAGATCCGACCCTAGTTGCATCTCAAACTGCGCTCCCAAGGCCTCAATCCCAGACCCAACACGGTTCGCCCTGGGACAATCCAGGCGTGTGCTTTAACACGGGATGAAGATGCTGAAGTTCAAGTGAAAACCCGCATTGGCCAAAATGCTCCTGGGCTTTCTCAGCAACCAAGGGGATGACAGCTTCAGACTTGGGTTTTCTCCTCCGGGCACCCCACCTCCAACCCCTGCTCCAGGCTCCGAGGTCAGTCAGCAGGGAGACCCGGAGCTGGGGTGCGAGACACGTGGTGATCTCCAGACGCCTTAAACCCCAGGCACGGAGTGAGCGAGGAAATCAGTCAGGCGGGGAATGGCAAGAGAGACCGGCGGTGCAAAGGGACGAGCCGGGTGTTCTAAGGGCTCAGGGTCTCCGCGTTCCCGTATCCTCTTCCCCTAACCTAGACAGTCCAGGTGAGACGCCGATGTGTTCACGAGGTCGCCCCAGTTGGAAAGAAGGAATCCGCAGCCGTCAGGGCCTCTGACTCAGAATCCGCCTCCCGCGAAATCGCATGGTCCTTTGCCGGGGAGGCCGGGACCCCAGGTCGCCCCGCATTCTAGCGTCTCGAGCTGTAGCCGGGCTCAGCTCAAGTTAGTTAGTTTGGCGTTGATGGGGAGCGCAAGACTCGAGCGCTGCCGAGATGACCGCCTCTCAAAGAGAGGTGTCTGCCAGGGGGCTGTCCAGGAGAGAGGCCACAGTCCTGGATCTGAGGGGGGTCTTGCTTGGTTATCCCGGGGCACTCTTCCCTGGCGGCCTCCGAACCCTGCTGCCGCCCTCTCTCCCCACTACATGGTGAGGCGGGGCTCTCCCCAAATGGGGTGAATGAAGATATCAGCCGGGTCAACCCCCCACCCTCCAGCAACGGCGCACAAAATCACAAGGGGCCGTTTCCAGACGCTCTCAAGTCCCCAAGAAGTTTTCCGCTCTATCTCCCAGCCGACCCAGGTATGGCGGAAAGGCGTTGACTGGCGCCGGAACCTCCGAGGTGCGACCGCAGCAAACCAAGTCCCCTCCTCACCTAAGGCGACGCGTTGGATAGGACCACGGTGCCCCCCCATCTATCTGCCTCAGGCGCGTCTTGGGGAGTCCTGGACAGACTGGGGTTGGGGGAGCCCACTTCACCACTTCCCTCCCCGGCTCAGGAAAAGTCCGGGCTGGGAAGTACTCTTTGTCTGACTCGGGGCGGGGGGGTGGTCGCACCCCCAGACACCCCATTCCCCGCGGCCAGGCCGGGAGGAGGCCGGTCCTAGATTCTTGGGGGGAGGGCGGGCCTTAGTAGCCTTTCCAGCTCCCCCAACCCCTGCCGACCTCCTCTGCCCGCCCCCCCGGCGCCGCGCCGTAGCCCCCACCTGTTCCCCAGGCAGCTCCGGGCCGCGGGGGCCTGAGCCGGGGCGGGGTGGGTGTCGCGGCTGCGCTGGGTCAGGGCGCCGCAGCCGGCCCCGGCTGGAACAAAGTGCGCCGGCCTGGGCCCGGCTCCTCCCGGCGCGTCTCCCGCGGGCAGTTTGCAAACACAAAGTGAGCCAGTGAGCGGGCGAGAGAGTGCGCGAGCGAGGGAGTTGGTCTGATCGCCGGCCCAGCCCCCACCCGCGTCCCCGAGCTCGGCCAGCCACCTACCTGTCCGGCCCGGCCGCTCCGTGCGGGCTCCGGCCCGTCAGCCCGCGCGGGGCATGGGGCTCGCTCCGGTCGCCGCCCGGGCCCGCCGCCGCCCGCTGGAACTGCCCCTCCGCGCCTCTCGGCGCCGCGCAGCTCCCGGGCGTCCTCCCTCCGCGCCGCGCCGGCCGGCCGCCGAACGCCCTACCCTCGCCGGGGCATCGCACTTTGGGGGCAGCTCGGCTTGCTCCGGCTGTGCTCCTCCTTCCCGATCCGCCCGCGACGCTCGTTCGCTCGCTCGGGCGCCGGGGCTCCGGGACCCCGGCGTCCCCGCCCCCGGCCCAGCCCTGGTTCCGGCCCGGGCTCCTCCCCGCCGCGCCGCCGCCGCCTGCGCCGCGCCCTCCTCGCGGGCTGGGGGCTACGTCCCGGCCGCCGGCCGCACAGTCCGGTCCGCAGGGGCGGCCGGCTCCGGACTCCGAGGGGCTGCGACTGAGCCCGGGCAGCGAGTGGCTGCGAGCGGGCGGCGCGCAGGCGGGGCGGGAGGGGGCGGGGAGGAGGGGGAAGGAGGGAGCGCGCGGAGAGCGAAGGAGGAGGGAGCGAGCGAGCGAGCAGCGGAGGGAGGGAGACCAACTTCTAGCGCTACCATAATTCACCTAAAGCAGGTGCAGCAACTTTCACCCAGCACGGCGGCCAAGTCGTGAGCGAGAGGAGACCACGTGGACCAAACTTTAGGGGAAGAAAAAGTGGGGATCTAGGGAGAAGACGTAGGGCTGCCATCCTGTAAAAAGGTGGGGGAGGTGGAGAGACCCCAGGGATTCACCCTGGCCTTGCGAATCCCTTGGCGCGCTTTGCAAACTCCAGCTTTTCCCTGGAGTCTGGAGGTACGGCCAAGCCCTGCTCCCACACGGTTCATTGGTTCCCGGCGGGCTGCGCCCTATGCAGGGAGTGGCCTGGGGGCCCAGAGCCCGGAGCCGGTGTCCTTCCTCCTCTACCTTCTGCGCCCCACTGCGTGGGGCTGGGGGTGGGCTTTTGAACCGGGGGATGGGGGAGGTGGGAAGGCTCCTTCTGGGCTTTGTGAACGGTCACCCCGGGCGCGCGCCGCCTCCCTCTCCGGAAGGGGAATTTCCCATAAAGTGCTCTGCGAACCGGTGAAGAAAGGGCCCAAAGCCGGATCCACGCGGGCAGAGCGGAGTGCAAAGTAGAAGCAATTATCCGGACAAATTAGATTGTAAACAAAACTCAACGTCTTTTGCCTGAGGGCGGGGGAGGGTGCGGGGAGGAATCGGAGGGATTGTGGCGGTAGCCAAGGTGTGTATTGGGGTTGGGAAGGGGAAGTCTGGATGAGGAAAGGCCCCAGATCCAAGGGGGAGGGCTGTGCTGGTAGCAGGCGCCCCACTCAGAGACCCGTGGAAACCTGAATAAATCCTCCCCCCTCCCCCGCCTTCCACCCCCAGAACATCTCCGGTCTGGCTCTGTGTGTTGCAGTGGGGAAAGGTGGGGGACACCTCAGGGGTTTTCAAGGAGTGCCCATGACCAAGGGAGGACCCTGCTGTGGGGGGAGGGCAGGAAAGCCGTGGCTCTAGAAGGCTCTCCTGCCCCAAATCACCCGAGGCAGGTGGAGACGGGCAGACACAGGATGCTCCTGTGGAATGTGAGCTGTGGGTGCTTCAGGGATTGGAGCTTAGGCTATGCCAGGGCTGTGGCCTGGGGAGAGAGGATTTCTTGGAAGAGAAGCCTTTCCAGTGGGACTTGGAAGAAAAAGAGAGGAGGCTCCCCCTTGGGTTCTCCATCCCTTATTCCATCCCTTTTCTGTGGGTGCAAATCGCCAGAAGGAGCTGTAATGTCAGTGCTATCTGTCCAGGTCTAGATCCTACGTATTGCCCTACACAGGGCAGGTGTGACAGGCATATTCAGCTTCTGCTGGAGCATTTCAAATAGCTAGGTGTGAAATTGTTGGGAGGAGGACCCTAAGCACCATTTATGTGGATACCACAGGGTCCTTTCCAGTGTAGCAAGAACAGAAGCAATAAGAATAAAATAACCACAGCTAACCTTTGAGTCGTACCACATGCCAGGCATAGGACTCATTTCATCTTCACAATAACCCTATAAGTAGATAGTACTATTACCTCCATTTTACAAAAAGGTTAAGTCCCTGTCCAGGCTTACCCGGCTGGTAAGTGATGAAGCAGGATTTCAACCAGAGCTACTTCTGTGAGGCCTTTAAAGCAGCACTGCCTGCTTGTGGGTTACCTGAGGAGTATAGTTTGGGAGAAAGGAAGCCTTTGGTGGTGTGACTCTATTTATTTTCTATGGAGAGTCAGCGCTGGTGGGAGTCAGGGTGTGTGGACAGGCCTGGGCATGGCCTGGAGTTGGCAGGTTCTTGTGTAAGCCCAGCTGGATTATGACCACGCCATGCCCCTCAGGTCTCCTTTCCATCCGTCCTACAGAGGCTTCAGGTCAGGTGAGAACGAGGGACTTTCAATACAAAAGAAGGAATGAGGTGACCTCCAGTGGGCTTCTCTGGCTGGCTGTCATGCCCACTGCATCCTTTCCCATCACCTTCCTGCGGCAGCCCTCCATACCTCACACGTGGATTCACGTGCCCAAAGGGATTTCGCTAGGAAATGCTTTGGCTTTCATTTCAGTTTACCCTCATCTCCAGGCCAGTTCAGTTCCCAGCACCCTGTGAGTCACAGTGGGGGGCCCAAGGGAGGCAAAAGATCCTGTCTGGGCCTCACCTAAAGGGCATTATAATGAGGAAACACAGCCTCAACAGGGAGAAGTCTCACAAACAGAATGTTGAGCATAAAACCAAAGAAAGATAGAACACACACCCCAAAATTAAAGCAGCCAGTCCAAAGCCCTTCCTTCTGATGCAGGACCTCTAGGAGAAGGTTCAAAAAAGTGGCCCTTGGCTCCTGAACCAGAGTGCCTGGGAACAAGCAGGAGGGTCCTCTTTCTGCCCTTGTTCCTTCAAAAGGTCTAGGCTGTGGTGTGGCAAGAACCAGGGCCCATGGCCTGTCCTACTATGGAGGCCATGGTTAAGAGCACAGAGACTGGAGTGAGACAGCCTAGGGCTGAACTTCAGTGTCTGTCACTTACCAACTGTGTGATCCGGGCAAGTTACAGGATGGAGCCAGTTTCCTCATCCACGACATTGGGAGAATGCCTCCTGGGGGGTTGGGAGGGTAGCATGAAAAAGCCTGGGCAAAGCTTCTAGCTCTGTGACCTGTTCATCAGATACTTTCCATAAACACTCATTTTCCGTTTTGTGAGCTCCAGTTTCCTCACCTAAAAATGAGAATACTGACTTCACAAAACTGCAAATCATACATACATCTGCAGTTGATACTTAGTAAGTGCCTGCTGTGTGTCAGGCACTTGATTCATGTGCTATTCGGCTGCCTCACCCCTGGCATAGTGGCTTTTCTCATTTTACATTGAGGTACTCAAGCTCAGAGAGGTAAGGCAACTTGCCCCAGGTCACACAGCTAGAAGATGGTGCAGCAAGGACTAACTCACAGGTCTTCCTGCTCTGAAGAGTTGCCCTTTCCCAGGGTGAGCTGCCTCCCTGTTGTGGGGATGCAGTGGGTTAGTGGGTGAGCTTGTTCTTAGTACCAGGCCTGGCACTGGGTGTGTGTGTATGTCCAGAAACATTAGTTAGTCCTTTTATTCCCACAGTCCCAACACATCTAGACCCAGGTATTTTATGTTTCCAGTCATCCGATTGCTCGAATTTTACTTCTTTTCCCTCTTCAAAACCTTTTTTTAAGGGAATTCCCTGGTGGTCCAGTGGTTAAGACTCAGTGCTTTCACTGCCATGGGCCCGGGTTCCATCCCTGGTAGGGGAACTAAGATCCCACAAGCCACGTGGCGTAGCCAAAAAAAAAAAAAAGTCAAAAAAAACAAACCGTTTTTTAGTTAATTAAAGAATAAAACTTTACTAGCATGATGTAGTGGCTCAACGCCTAAGTATATACCAACAGAAATGCATAATGTGTTCACCAAAAGACAGACACTAGAATGGTCTTAGCGGCCATTCTACAAATAGCCATCAGCAGTGGAATGGGTGAATAAATGCTGGTATTCTCATGCATGGGCTAGTACTTGGTACTGAGAATGAACAGGCCATTGCCACACACAGCAACGGGGAGAAGTCTCACAAACAGAATGTTGAGCATAAAAGCCAGTCATGAGAGAGAAATTCCCCCTATCTGAAATTCAAAAATTGGTTAAACAAAATCGAGGTGTTAGAACTCAGGAGAGTGGCTACTCTAGGCAGGGGAGTAAGTAGGGGTTCCTGGGGGACTGGGAATGTTCTGTATTTTTTGAATTAAGGATTTGGTTACATGGGTGTGTTCACTTTGTGACAATTGAGCTGGCATACACTTATGATCTGTGCACCTTTCTTTATGCTTTAAAAAAAAAAAGCCTACAAATTGTTGCTGATGAAGTTGAGAACCTTCCACATCCTTCCCTCCCTTTCTCCATCCTTCCCTTGCCAGAGGTAGCCAGTTTCCAGAAGCTGGGAGGTAGCCCTCCCAAGTAAGTTTTATTTATTTATTTATTTATTTATTTATTTATTTTAATTTTATTTTTGGCTGCGTGGGGTCTTCGCTGCGCGGGCTTTCTCTAGTTGCGGTGAGCGGGGGCTACTCTTCGTTGCGGTGTGCGGGCTTCTCACTGCGGTGGCTTCTCTTGTTGCAGAGCACAGGCTCTAGGTGTGCGGGCTCAGTAATCGTGGCTCGCGGGCTCTAGAGTGCAGGCTCAGTAGTTGCGGCAGGTGGGCTCAGTAGCTGTGGCACACGGGCTTAGTTGCTCCGCGGCATGGGGGATCTTCCTGGACCAGGGCTCGAACCCGTGTCTCCTGCATTGGCAGGAGGATTCTTAACCGCTGCGCCACCAGGGAAGTCCCCAAGTAAGTTTTACGCTCTTAAACATTTAGTGTGTCTTGGGTGTCTCAAAATTTTAAATAAAAACTATCCTGCTGCTCCTTGCTTTTACTATTTATTGATGGTATTATTTACTGAATTTCTTGTTGCTGAGATTAATCAGGTTTGCTATGTGCATCTCCAGGTCATTAATTGAAAAGGCTTGCGTTCTATCACATCAGTGCACTGCCATTTCTTTGCCCGGCCTCCCAGTGATGGACGGTTGGGTTGTTTCCAACGTTTGGCTATTGTGGTCACACTGCAGTGGGCTTCCTTCTGAGCAGCGTCTCTCCACCCACCCACCCAGGGCCTCTGCTTCTCTCTCCTCCTTTGCCTCCTGCTCAGTCAAGCTGACCCCCTTTCCTTTTGTGGTTCCTCCACTCTGGCATCTTCTCCCCTCCCCATCTCCCAGCTGCCCCTCCCCACCCTGCTTCCCAATCTTTCTGACTCAGAAAGACCCAGGATCTGTGCTGGGTGGAGGTGGGGGAGGGATGGAAGGGGGTAGCCTCTTTCTTTGCCACAAAGGCCCCTGTTCTCCAAGATAAATGACGATTTTAACAAAGAAATATTTCATTAAGGGTTGGTATCTTAATGAACTGTGCCAGAAACCTCTAAGGCACTCTCCAGACTCTCCCCCTTTTTAAGGGGGGCTCCTACTCTTGAGGGGAGGCTTATCAGTTTACCATATTGCCCTGAGTAGAGGACCATGCAGTGTGGAGAGCTGTCCCTGGGGGCTGTGGAGGAGGGGAGGGCACCCAGGCCTGGGGGTGGAGCCTGGTTACCCCTCTTGGTGGCAGGTGCTGGGCCCTGGGAGATGTTTACAGACCTCACTTTTAGGGCCTCAGAGACTCAGGCCTTGTCCACGGGGTGTGGGCATGGGACTCCAGGCTGATTGGTGGAAAATCATTCATTAAGGATCGGGAAATGAACAATAACCTGACAAGCAGTGAACAGTTTTCCATCAATTAGAACACAGTGTCTTTGGGTGAAACGAGACCCCCTCTGTGGAGGGATTTCCCAGCAAGGAGAGAGCAGGACACAGGCAGGGATGGGCCAAGAGAGCAGACTCAGCACCCTTTCCCTATCCCATGCATCACACCCAGCCATTCACCAAGGGGGCGGGGGGCGGGGGGGGGGGCGCGCGGGGGAGGCCGTGCCCAGGGCCAAGGATTCAACTGCAGAAGAGGAAGAAAGATGAGCGTCCAGCAGAGGTGGTGAGTGAGTGAGTGAGTGTAACACCTGTAGGGTTCTCCACCGGGTGAGGCATCTCCTAGCTCAGAGCCATGATCATTATCTCTTGAACGCTCCAGCCCACTTCCACCACCTCTTTCCGGCTCCTCCTTAGCTGGCTCTTGTTGATTTTACAATGTGTTGTTGGCTAACTTTTATTTCATAAGCACCAAGTAACTTTTAATACATTGTATTGTTTGTTCACTGTTTAACCATGTATGCCTCATCTCTCTAACTAGATAATAAACTGAGGTCGGGGCCCATGATTTTAGTCATTTTGGGATTTCCTCTTGCACCCAGCCCAGTGTGCTTTGCACAGTAAATGCATGTTGAATTGGTTTGATTGTAATTTGATACTTAGTTAAAAAAAATAGCCTGACACCTCAGGGCAAGTTGGTGCCCTGCAGGTAACAGTGAGGGGGGCTGGGGGGGGTGCGGAGTTTTAGGAGCTATGCAGTAAAACTGTGTCTTCAGTGATTGGAGGGAAAGAGCTGGGGGTCAAGGTGGGGACTTGGATGGAAAATGGGACAAGGCAGCACCGTCACTCCCTCGGGGCTGTCGCCTCCTGCCAGAGGGCTGTGCCCCCCATTTTTCTCATGACTGCTCCCTGCACCTTTTCTGCTTGTCCACGGGGGATGCCTTCAGAACTCTGCACTCAGCAAGGGAAGCATTCCTTCCACAGGGAACCTGGAAGGCCTGCGTTTTGGGGTCTCGGCCAGTGGCACGGGAGGGTGAGGTGGGATGTGAAGGAGGAAAGTCAAAAACAAAGCCAAGGTGGCCTCACACTGGAAATAGCTACCACCTATTGAGCACCTACTGTATACCAGGCACTTTTCATATGTATCTCTGATCTCCACAGTAGTCCTAATGTTTGATTCTTTTGTTTGTTTATTTTTAAAGAGAACGCAGGACTTCCCTGGTGGCGCAGTGGTTAAGAACCTGCCTGCCAATGCAGGGGACACGGGATCGAGCCCTGGTCCGGGAAGATCCCACATGCCATGGAGCAACTAAGCCCGTGCACCACAACTACTGAGCCTGTGCTCTAGAGCCCGTGAGCCACAACTACTGAGCCCGCGTGCCACAACTACTGAAGCCCGTGTGCCTGGAGCCCGTGCTCCGCAACAAGAGAAGCCACCACAATGAGAAGCCCGTGCACCGCAACGAAGAGTAGCCCCGCTCGACGCAACCAGAGAAGAGCCCGCGCATAGCAACGAAGACCCAATGCAGCCAAACAAAAATAAATAAATAAATTTTTAAAAAATAAAAAATAAAGAGAAGGCAGTGCCCGAAATGGCAGAGGCAATCGATGTAGGGTGGATGTAAGGGGAGAGAAGAGTCTTTATATGTCTCTGATTGTGTGTGGTGTCTGGCGAGGCCTGTGGAGTGGGGCTCACACACTTTCCTGGGCTTCTTCACACTGGTTTGAGTCCATCCCGTGCTGGGCCTGGACTCCGGTGCCCACCTCCTTCCCAGTTCTCCTGCACCCTCTCTTCTTTCTGGCCTTCTCTCTTCCAGGCCCCTCTGCTCTTGACCCCTGGCCCTCCAGCCCCAAAGACCTCTCTCATGGTTGCTGGGCAGCAGGAAGTCCCTGGAACCAGGCATCTGAAGGCTGGAGTGAAGCTGGATCTTTTTTTTTTTTTTTTTTTTTTTTGTGGTACGCGGGCCTCTCACTTTTGTGGCCTCTCCCTTTGCGGAGCACAGGCTCCGGATGCGCAGGCTCAGTGGCCATGGCTCACGGGCCCAGCCGCTCCGCGGCATGTGGGATCCTCCCGGAC